>NW_007732195.1:233430-235556 GCF_000696425.1 Galeopterus variegatus | reverse complement strand
ATCAGCTTTGTAGCTCATGAATATTCATAATAAATAAATAGCATTTTCCAATAAAGTTAACTATCTCTTCAACACGTATTGGCAGTTTGTGGTTTCTGATCTGTGAATTTCCTATTAATATTTTCCCCCTTCTTTTCTATTCAACTAATTGTATTTTTTGGGGCTTTTTATTTAATGCATTTATTTGAAATAAGTCTATTAATTTAAATATTAAGTGCTTAGAAAAGTACAGAAATTAGAAAAAGTTAGATAGAAATCATACATTGCTCCTGGCCAAGTAAATGGTTACTGCTTACATATCTTTCTTTTTAGTCATTTTTCTTTATGATTTGTAAAAATGTTTATATATTTTGGCTATTAATTTTTTGCTGATTATTTGTGTGCACATCTTTCTTACAATTTTACTCATTCAACAAATTTCTACTGTGCAATAATTATGAGCCAAGAAAATACAAATTTCTAGGTGCTTGGGATACAACTGTAAACAAAGCAGACCACATTCCAAGCTTCATATAACATATATTCTATTTAAGGATAAAGGAAGATTAAAAACACATAAGTGTTTAAGAGAATAAAAAGACAAGCCATAGACTGGGAGAAAACATTTGCAAAACACATATTTGATAAATATTGGTATCAAACATATACAAAATAACAAACAAACAAGCAAAAATTCTTAAAACTCAGCAAATGAAAACAGGGAACCAAAATTAGAAATGAATGAAAGATCTTAATAGCCACTTCATTAAAGAAGATGTACACATGGCACATAAACAAACAAAAAGATGCCAACCTTATTTGTTGTTAGGGAATTGCAAGTTAAGATAACAATGAGACACCACTATACACCTATTAGAATGACTAAAACTGAAAACATTGCGAACATCAAATGTTTGTGAGCATGTGGAGCAACAGGAATTCTTATTTCTCATTTATTGCTAGTGGGAATGTAAAATGGTGCAGCCATTTTGGAAAACAGTTTGGCAGTTTCTTATAATGCTAAATATACTCTTATAATATGATCTGGCAATCCCACTCCTTGGTATTTACCCAAATGAGATGAAAATTTATGTCTACACGAAATCTGCACAGGAATGTTATAGAAGCTTTACTTATAATTGCCAAGTCTTGGAAGCAAGCAAGGTGTTCTTTATTAGGTGAATGGATAAACTATGATACATCCACACAATGGAATATTATTCAGTGATGAAAAGAAATGAGCTAGCCAGCTACAAAAAGACATGGAGAAAACTTAAATGCATATTGCTAAGTGCCAACCTTTGAAAAGTCTACATACTATATGCTGTAAATTATATGACATTCTAGAAAAAGCAAAACTATATAGACAATGAAAAGATCAGGGTTTGAGGTGAAGGAGCCAGGAATGAATATTAAGAGCACAGAGGATTTTTAGAGCAGTGAAACTATTCTGTATGATACTACAACGGTGGATAAATGTCATTATACATTTGTCAAAACTCATGAATGTACATCATCAAGAGGGAACTCTAATGTAAACTATGAACTTTAGTCAATAATAACATGTCATTATTAGCTCATCAATTGTAACAAGTTACCATAATACTGCAAGATTTTAATAACAGGAAAAACTGAGGGGAGTAGTGAGAGGGTATATATAAACTCTCTGTATTTTACTCTCAATTTTCTGTGAACTTAAAATTGCTCGCAAGTAAAATTTATTTTTAAAAATCCCTCAAAAGTGTATGATATATCAGGTGGTGGTGGGTACTTAAGAGAAAAAATGAAACAAGGTAAGGATATGATTTCAGTGTGTAGAACATCAGGAAGATGTTTAAAAAAAGAAGATTCTAACCCTCATACTCCCACAGAAACATCAATTTTAACAATTATCTACAGACAGGAATACCTCTGTGGGAACAAAGAAATCCAGTGGAGAGTTTCCAGCATCATGTTTGAGAAAAAATGTCTGAAAATACATGCACTGAAAAGGAAAAGAAAAATAGTATTACTTTACCCACATCACTCCTCCTTCAAGGCAGCAGAGCTCACTGTCAAAAGCCACCCCTTCGGCCCTCAATTTCTTCCATGGAAGATAAGAGCAGAATGAGAACTCAGCTTCCCCAGCCTCATAGGACATTGCCCAA
>NW_007732195.1:229350-231698 GCF_000696425.1 Galeopterus variegatus | reverse complement strand
TGATTTAGTAAGAGTAACAGAGAGAGAAATGGCCTTGAGGTTTTCGTGGGCTTTGTGTGTTTGAGGAAGAGCAAGGAAGTGAGGACAGAAAGCAGAATGAGAAAAGAAGAGAGTAATAATTTTGGTCAGAAACACAGAGCGAGATTACATCACATATTTGGCCGGGTAAGACTCTGGCTTTCACTCTGAGTGAAGTAGAAAGTTATTAGAGAGTTTTGAGCAAAGACCTGGCATTATTTATGTTTTGCAGAGTCATTCTGGCTGCTGTGTTGAGAATAAACCGTAACTAGAAAATACAGAGACCAGTTCCCATTTGTTGACTTGATTTTTATTTTCATTATGATGTTCCTTGATAAAAAGATGTTTTTAATTTTAGTCATTTTTATCCCTACCCACAAGAACAAATATGTATTATTATAATAGATTTTGATATCTTATAGAGTATTATATTTACCCTACTTTATACTTCTTTAATATTGTATTGACTATTACTGACCCTTTTCTCTTCTATATAAATCAGCTTATAAAGTACTCTGAAATAGCATGTTAAGACTTTTACCAAAGTTACGTTAAACCTGTGGATTAATTTGGGGTAATTGATAGTCCTACAATATTGAGTCTTCCTATCTGTGAACATGCTCCACATCTCCAGTTATTCAGATTTTTTAAAAAGAGTTTAACATTTTTGTTGAACAAAGATGAATTACCTGGAAACATAAACTAAGGTTTTATGTCACTTTAATCATGAAAACCTTATGAGTTTGGAATTATACCAGAATTGTAGGTCTTCCATTACACTCTGCTCTGCACACACAGAAAAAACAGGATATAATTGTGTCAGATTTCAGACTTTGGAAGGGGGAGCTTGCCTTTGACTGAGTNCCATGGAAGATAAGAGCAGAATGAGAACTCAGCTTCCCCAGCCTCATAGGACATTGCCCAAGAGGCCCACTTCTGCTTTCGCCCACCCAGAATCCTAAAGAGACTCTTAAGGTTGAATAGCCCAAGGGGAGCTAGGAGCAAAGGAAAGGGGAAGGAACTCACAGTAACCATCACATGGAAGTGAAAAACCAGCCACAGATCATAGTAACTGGCTTATAAACTCCACCAAGAAGCCTGCTCATAAATCCATGAGATGACTCACCTACAGCCCTCCTAAAACTGGCCAATCTGCACCACCAGAACTCTGTATGCATGGCCAAAATGGATCATGTAAGCCTCCACAAATGGCAAGCCCGAGCTTCTGCAAGAGGGTGTGAGCAAACCCACACAGGCAGCACATAGTTATGAGCAGCCAACTCAATTCTGCAGGATTGGGAGAAGACACACAACCTTGAAATCTCCATGGCACTGCCCTGTGGAAAACAAACAGGAAGCTTTCAGCACCTAGTCTGACTTTGCAAGATCATGAGATGGCACACAATCCAAAACATTCTCCCACAAAAGGGAAAATGAAGAATGGGGTGGGAGCATCCATAGAAAAGGCCTAAGAATCTGACCACAATGCTGTGAAACTAGAAATCAGTAATGGGAGAAAAACTTGAAAATTTACAAATATGTGGAAATTAACAACACACTCCTGAATATCCAATGGGTCAAAGAAGAAATCAAAAGTGAAATAAAAAACAAAACAATCTAAATGTCCATTGACTGATAATAGATAAAGAAAATGTGGTTTGTACATACAACAGAATATTACTCAGCTTTAAAAAAAAAAAGAAAATCCTACCATTTGCAAAAACACGCATGGATATGGAACACATCATGCAAGGTGAAATAAACCAGACACAGAATGACAAATAGTGTATAATCTTACCTGTATGTGGAATCTAAAATAGTCAAATTCATAGAAGCACAGTAGCTGAGGGGAGGTGATGGTTAAAGGGTACAGATTTTCAGTTATATAATATAAATAAGTTCTGGAGATCTAATGTACTTCATTGTGACTGTGGTTAATAATACTGTATCGTATACTTGAAAATTGCTGACAGAGTAGATCTTAAATGTCCTCACCACAGACACGCACAAGAAATGGTAATTATGTGAAGTGATGGACATGTTAATTAGTCTGAGAGTAGTAATCTTTTCACAGTATATATATGTATCTAATCATCAAATTGTAAACCACAATAAAAAAAAAAGAATTACTAACGAGAAGAATGCTACTATATTTTTATTTATTTTATTTTTATAGAATGATCAGGGAAGACCTTCCTAAATAGAAAACATTAGAGCAGAGACTTGAAGAAAATGAGGAGTTAAGCAATGCTGGTATATGGGAAAAGAGTGATTTAGTAAGAGTAACAGAGAGAGAAATGGCCTTGAGGTTTTCGTGGGCTTTGTGTGTT
>NW_007732195.1:226196-227335 GCF_000696425.1 Galeopterus variegatus | reverse complement strand
TTAGGACAAATACACAGAGAGAGGGAAAACCATGTGAAGACTGAGAGAGGAGATAGCCATCAAGAAGACAAGGAAAGAAGCCTCAGAAAGAAGCAACCCTGCTGACACCTTAATCTCAAACTTCGTACCTCCAGAATAGTGAGAGAATACATTTCTGTTGTTTGTCACTAAGTTTGTGGACATTTGTTATGGTGGTCTTAGCAAACTAATATAGATTTCAAATTGAATTGTGCTTTTGTGATTCAGGCATTTCACAGCCTGACTGGCTGTACATGGAAGTCTTTAGACAATCATACCATATGTGAACAATACTTTATTTATTTGTATAATATTATTATCATACTTTTATTTCTTTTTTTGAACTGGAATATTTAGAACTTTCAGTTTAATGTTGAAAGAATCTGAGAATGAGCATGGAAAGAATGCTTGTAAGTTTTCACCACTATGAATGATGTTTGTTATGGTGACCTCTACTAGTTTAAAGAGTTCCCTATAATTCTTATTTGTGAAGGGTTTCTCCTTTTAAAATTATGAATGATTATTTTATCTTATCTAATACTTTTTCTGTTTTGAAGCAAGGTCATTCTTTTTTTTACTCTATGTTGTCTTTGAAATTTTAACAATTGAAATAGATATAGGTATTATTTATAAAATTTAAAAAGAAGAAAAAACAAGGTGAATATTTATTCTCTTCTACATGATTAAACTAAATCTGATGAGTGCAGACCCCAGTGATGCACTCTTGCCATCACTACAACCTTCATTAATTTTATTGGTGACATTTCTCAAGTTGTGTGATCCCAGGAACATACATAGTAATCAACTAGTTTAGAAACAAATAGAAGCAGGGAAAAGTTACTCTTCTAAGAACACAACATGATGTTGAGCATTAGATCTCTGTAACTCTGATAAGAAGGCAAAAAAATCATAAATTCTTTATTAAAATCTAGCAATTGTTGTTCTCATTTTTAGTCAATAATTTCCTATTTAATATTTAATCAATAATTTCCTCTCAAGCTGTACATGAGAACAATCAAGTTTTTCATGTCTGAAGAGAGCTTTAAATATGTGGATCTGCATCAAATCAATCACAGACAATAAAAAGAGGGCACCCTGAAGGGGGAAATAAAAAGAATTGT
>NW_007732195.1:190817-225905 GCF_000696425.1 Galeopterus variegatus | reverse complement strand
GAGAACAATCAAGTTTTTCATGTCTGAAGAGAGCTTTAAATATGTGGATCTGCATCAAATCAATCACAGACAATAAAAAGAGGGCACCCTGAAGGGGGAAATAAAAAGAATTGTAATTTCTTATATCATCCAACAAACATTTTCTGTGTGCTTAGAAGAAGGTAAATTATTGGGATCACTTAAATAACAGTGCCCTGTTTTACATTGATGCTAGCAGGAATTCTCCAAAGTTTACCAGTCCTATCACCATCATGGGTTGACTCATTTCTGAAATTCAAGTTTTTCTGACTGATTGCAGACATAATGCTAAATTAAATCTTTTTGAGTCCTTCAACATCTTAACAGGCAAGATATTGGCTGACACATCATTTAGTACAATCTACTGCTATTAAATCCTACCCAAACTAGAAATATTTTCATTTTAGAATTTTATGATTCAACTCTAAAACAAAATAATTATAATTTTGAGAGTTTTAGTAAGGTAATTTCTAAGAAAATACAATTGAAAATCACTATACAAGTATATATATATGTACATAATATGTATAATAAGTAATTTTTTTAATAGGTCATTTCAATAAGCATCACAGACACACTTTTTATTACCTAGACGTGTGTGTATGTTTGTGTGTGTGTGTGTGTGTGTGTGTATTTGCAGTATGACTTTGGCAAAAATAAACTCATTTAAATAAGCATATTACAGGAGGCTTGCTATTAAAGTCTTCATACAAATCTCAGATTTCATTAACTTCTTTTTTTCAATTAAGAAGGCATTCTTAATATAAATAAACGCCTGTAGCAGTAGAGTTTTCAAATTTGAACAATAAGAAAGTGCAATGGATTTCATGATTAGTCCCACCGTTGTCATGGTCTCATCATGTGCAAAGGAGCCTTCCCTTGATTTTGAACCTAGGCATGTGACTGGCATTAGCTGTTGGAATGTAGGCAGGAGTAACAGTGTGCCAGGCTCAAGCCTAAGTCTCAAAGGGCATCCCGTGTTTCTGCTCGCTCTCTCAAACTTCTGGAATTGCTATGAGAACACATACCTGGCCAGCCTGTTGGTCCAAAGAGGATGAGAGACGTGAGGAGCAGAGCTGCTGCTGCTGTCTCGTGAATGTGCAGTGAGAACCACAGCTGCCCCAGCCACTGCAGCCTGAGCCAGAGTTACCCAGCCCAGCCTTAACTCAATGAATCCTTGATAATAACACTTACTGCTGTATGCCACTGAGATATTGTGATTATTTGCTATGCAGCATTATTGTGACAATAGCTGACCAATCCAGGGAGATTTCTACTTCCATAAATAAATAAATATATTACTTATAAGGTAGTTATCAGTTCACCCTTTTGTTTCTCTCCCCATCTTTGGTATTCAGGGAAAAAGAATGACCAGAATCTGTCCTAGTGATATGCATTCAAGAGAGTTATTCACTGCACTCATAAATATGAATCATGGGCCTAAGCTAACCTGCCAACTTGTCTCATTTTATATGCATTATGCAGAGGTGTCAGAAACCTTGCCTTCCCTCCTCAGCTCCTGCTGGGACACCGTATTAACCTATTTTGTGTTGCTTGTAACAGAATACCTGAAACTGGGTAACTTATAAAGAAACGAAATTTATTTCTTACAGTTTTGGAGGCCAGGAAGTCCAAGGTCCAGGGGGCACATCTGGTGAGGGCCTTTTTCTTGGTGGAAACTCTTTAAAGGGGACTGTGGGGACCAAAATATCACATGAAGAGAATGGCGTGAGCAAAAGAGATAACCTTCTCACTTGCTCTCTATATAAAGCCATTAGAACATTCCTGTGACAACCTATGAAACCATCAATCCATTACTCCATAAATGAATTAATCCACTCAGAAGGGCACTGTCCTTGTGTGCCCTTGATCACCTCTGAAAAGCCCCACCTTCCACCACCATTTTGGGGGTTAAATTCCAACATGAGCTTGGCGGATATTCAAACTACAGCAGACAGGATTACTCCATAAATGAATTAATCCACTCAGAAGGGCACTGTCCTTGTGTGCCCTTGATCACCTCCGAAAAGCCCCACCTTCCACCACCATTTTGGGGGTTAAATTCCAACATGAGCTTGGCGGATATTCAAACTACAGCAGACAGGATTAATCACTGAAACTATGGTGCAAAGAGAATAGATGTTATGTCTCATTTGAACTGCTACCTGGGCTGTTCTCTTCCTTATTCCGACAGTTTTAATCGTTGGTCCACATCTCCTGGGATCTAGGAAAACTTTTATCTGAGTTCTTCTTCTAACATGCATCAATGTATTTCCTTGCACTAAAATAGTCAATAAGTTGGATAGTTTGTTACACACAAGTTTTTATTGGAAAATATAAAGTCTGCTTTTTAAAAAAATTACCTATACACAGATTACTAATTACTCAATAATTAAAACTGTGCTTGGTGGAAGTGATTTTACAGTTAAAGAAAATCATTGGTGCTGGTAAGTTATTTATTTATTTTAACTACCCTTTTTCCAAGAAATGAGTTGCTGAAGAATAATTGAATGTAAATCCAAGGTCTTCAATAAGAGGGTATGTTTGGCTAAATGGTTAAAAAATTGCATGTGCTGTATATTTAACATGATTTTTGATACCGTTAGAATGCATTTATTCTCATTCAAAAGGAAGAAAGTTCTTAAATTAGCTAAAATTAGGAAATTTTGGATATAAACAATCTTTAGCAAGATGAGGCTGTGCCAGCTAATGATCGTCTGGAAAGCAGAAAATCTAATATATGACAGCTTTAAACTCATAGTAATGTAAGAATCTGTTGTTGGCTCTCTGAAATTTTAGAAAGATAAACCAGTGATTAAAATTACAAGTGCATGGTGTTTCTGAAAAACTCCCTGTTAGCACCTTAAAGTGCCACTCAGACCTAAGAATCCATCTGCTTGTGGAAACGCCAGGTGGTGGTTCTGAGAATGCTGCTTTTGTGAATCTGTGAAGCATTTTGTAACTTTCATGACTCAAGGTGAGGGATATTTTTTTCATCCTTCTTTAGAAACTCACTACTGTGGTAAAGGAACAGTTAGTGCAAATCCAACAGTAACTCTTTCAAGATTTAGTGCTGTAAAAACAATTAAATTTTTAAGCTCTCACTGTCTTCTCATCTTCACTTTCTTCTCTCTCATTTTTCACTCCCACTCTCACTTTCTTTTCACCTCCTATGTTTCTTTTATATCATAAAAAATTTGAATACATAATTATCGCATTTGAGTAAAATGCCAGAAATTGTATTAGGTGATATATATGTAGCTAATACAATCAAAAGGATATGTGTGTGTGTGTGTGTGCGTGCTTGTATTAGGTGATATATATGTAGCTAATACAATCAAAAGGATATGTGTGTGTGTGTGTGTGTGCGTGCGTGTGTGTGTGTGTGTGTGTGTGTATAAAGGATATATGAAATACAAAGGATATATATCATTTGTATATCATTCAGTCTTTAACACCTGTGAAGTAGCATTCATTCATCTAATATGAAATATAAAGACTCCCGGTAAGTTAGTAACTTGCCCAAAGTCAAAAGCCACTGTAGCAATTGCTGTCAGAGCTGCACCCTGGTCCCCTTGTATCACCTTGTTTGGTGCTGGGCAGCCATCCCTCAGCTCCTGCTCTGCTTACTTCCTGCGGGCTCACCTATACAGCTGCTTTTCCTAATACCAAGCACTGCAACTACCTGGGAGTTTACATCCCCTGGGTGTGGTCTGTAGCCAATGACAGCCCTGAGCAGGAGTACAAAAGCACAGCTCCCTTGAACTAGCTCATGCTCCAGTGCTCTGGGAAGGATTAGGCAAAGACTGTGAGTTTGCTTGTGATGGCAATGATGTGGCTTCTTCTTCCCTTCCTGCTTCCCTGACTCCCTCACTGGTCTCTTCTGTGGGCACTTACACATGAAACCACAACCCATGATTTGCTTCTCAGAAAGCCAGCCTAGGACAGGCAGTATTTGAACACAGATCTAAATAATCCCAAAATCTAATTGCTCATAACTCTAAAATATTGCTTCATTTTTAGGCTCCCATAATTCCTCTCTTTTGTCATTTTATTTTATCATTTGTATTCTTTTATTACCTCTATGCAACTTTATCCTACATACTAGAATGTTACTAAAGTGATATCTGCTCTGTAAACATACAGTGTAGAATATGAAATGGACCTCCTGTCTACAGAAAAGAATTTGTTTCTAAATTTTAGTAGCCTTGGCTGGGATGCTTAAATCTTTCTACCAAGTGTTTATTGTTCCAATATCATTCTAGTTAGAGGTTTAATTCTTCTAAATTAGGTCTAAACTTTTCCCCAATATGGAAAAAAAAAAAGGTAAACAGTGAGAATGTTAAGGCACAAGAAAGACTGTTTTCGTAGTCTAGGTAGAACATCTTAAACATTGATTCATTCATGTATGTGATGAAGAGATTACCGTTTTTCAGGCACTATTCTAGGGGCTGAAAATACATAAAAGATAAATATCTCACTCATTTGGGGTAGTCATGGTGGGGTGAGACAGATGATTAATGACCAAATAATAAAGTCAAGTAATGAAAAGTGCTATGAAAAAAATACCACATAACAAGTGGTAGAAGCTACTATTTTATGTATGGAGGTGGCATTGGAGCAGAGATCTGGATAATAAAATGTACAGAAGGAAGAAGCTACAGAATGCTGTGGAGAATGGCCCAGGTAGCAGGAAGGCCCTGAGGAGGTGCGTGCTCGGGGTGTGTTTGTGGGAACGGCAAATAGGCCAGTGTGGGTGCCACAGAGAGAGAGAGAGAGAGAGAGTGGTAGGTCCTGGGAACAGAGAAGTAACCAGGTATCAGATCTGAGCAGGTCTTGCAGGTCATGGTAAAGACTTTGAATTTTCTTTTTAGTGTGATGAAAGCCCCCAAAAGGTTTTCAACAGCTTTAAAAGGCTTACTCTGGTAGCGTGTGGCATATAGAACATAAACCAGCAAAAGTGCATGTATGGTGAGTGAATGTTGCAGTTCATCCAAGCATTCATAATGCTCTTGGAACACTGAAATCTTCTAGAAATGGAGACTTTCCAAAAATATTAGTCTTCTTTGTGTTTTATCCTCTGCTCTGCTTTCCAGGCCCTGTTTTGTGTTCCACTTTTTAGATAAGGGCAGACAACACATTCCTTTCTCCAACAGACCCACAGATGGGCCACGTTTTGGGTAACTTTAAAAAAGAAAGATGTACAGTTTTATGAAATGTTTCCTTGGATTAATTTAGAGTTTCCTTGGATTAATTCTCAATCTTGGCAGTGTTCACATTTGAGGCCAGATAATTCCTGGTTGTTGGGGGATATTCTGTTCATTTGAAAATGTTTAGCAGCATCCCTGGCCTCTACCCATTAGATGCCAGTAGCATCCCTAAAATTAGCACAGTGGTGACAAAGGAAATTGTCTCAGATATTGCCAAATGTCCCCTAAGGGGGAGAAAATCCCCCAGTTGAGAGCCACTTGTTTTGGACGTTTTGCAAAGAACACCAGTTTTATTTTAAATATATTAACCAAAATGTTCATTAATATTTCACATTAATGATTTTAAGTGCAAAATGAATTTTTTTCTTTTTTTTCTAGGAGCCTAATAATTTTGAAGTGTCATTACTTCTATCATCAAATTTAAATCTGTGCTTATTCAACTAGTACTGCTAATTCCATCTATTGGAATAGAGAAAACATAGATTTCCTCAGACAGATGACATATTAACAGTAGTTCCTGATTAGGTCATATAACTTTCTGTTGATGAGATGGCCGCTTCTACAGAAAGTTTTGTAAGATAGATTAAAGAGAAAAACAAGTCTTTTGTTTGCTTGTTTGTTTTTATGTATTATTTCTTTCTGTGAATCATATGAGGACCTTTGTGTACTAGTTGTTAATGCTATTGAATGTACTCTCTTAATAATTTTTTGAGTGTAAAATATCCGCACTCTTGTTACCTGTATTTCCATTGGTTTTAAAGAAGATTCTACCATTTAAACCTAAATTAATTGGTACACATTTATGAAGTTGTCAGATTAAGAATCAGCTATCATGTTTTGACACACCATGTCCTATAAACTCAAGGCTGCTCATTCCACATTCTAAAGTCAACATTCAAATGTGAATTTAAAAGTGAATGGTATCTCCTGGAGTTGTACAACATTACTGGGGTACAAAAAATAATAATAATACAATTTAGATCTTCTCCTCGAGAAGCTTACACTGAAGTTTGAAGAATTACGTCAAAAAGTAGAAAAGAAAACCACAATAGCATGCGTCTTGGGATGATAATTGAGAGGCAACGTATGAAAAGAACCCTATATTTGCTACAGGATGTAGAAAAAAAACAAAAGTCCTCTTCCCTATTCTCTCTTCTTACTCAGTCACTCAACATTTCTGATACCAGACGGGTGGAGGTTTTTCTCCATACATCAACCAAACAATTTTCCAGCAGACTCCAGCTGGGTGTCCTCTAATTTAACTCAGACCTGGCATGAACTACCTGGAGATGGCATCAGATCCCACAGGTTGAGGGAGAGCTTCCTGCCCTCTTCTGGTGCACCACTCTCCAGGAGCCTCCATGTGTTCAGCTATCCAAAAGATCCTTGAATCCATCCCTTTAGGGTTTTTAGGGAAGCTTCAGCCCCACAAAACTGCCCTCCTCTTCAAATGCCAGTTGCAAGCAAAGGGGGTAACCTATGGTTTTGACTGACTTGTAACAAATTAGGGTTCCCATGATCCTTTCCTTGGGTCTGATTAATTTGCTTTAGCAGCTCATAGAACTCAGGGAAACACTTTACTTAATGTTTAGCGGTTTATTATAAAGGATATTACAAAGGAAACAGATGAAGAAATGCATAGGGAAAGGTATGGGGGGAGGGGTACAGAGCTTCCTACCCTCCTCTGAGGTATCACCCTCTAGGGGCCTCCATGCATTCAGCTATCTGGAAGCTCCCTGGTCCAGCCTTTTTGGGTTTTTATGGAAGCTTCATTACACAGGCATAACTGACTAAATCACTGACCATTGGTGACCAACTTAACCTTCAACCCCGATAGCCTCCCTGGAGTTTGGGAGGTGGGGTTGAAAGTCTCAGCCATCTAATTCTTCCTTGGTCTTTCTGATGGATGACCAGTTCTCCATTTTGAAGCTATCTAGGGACTCATAGCCAGCAATTATTTTATTAGCATACAAAGACATCACTCTGGAGATTGCAAAGATTTTAGGAGCTGTATGTCAGGAAACAGGTGGAAGAACAAATATATGTATTTTACAATATCACTTTTGCCCAATCAGCATTTTTGCTTTCAGGGAAGGTAAACCTACTGTATTCTAGGTTGGTCTTAGGAATTATGGAAAAGGTAAGACTTGTACTAACCTCTGAAGAATAGTTAGAGAGTGAGGAAAGATATGAGCAAAATGATGGCAGAGGTGGAGAAAAAGCAAGGTATGTTTATGAATAGGCTAGATTCATTGAAACAGTGGGAATCTAAAATGCTTCTCATTGGTAGTCCTGTGCATAGGCGGCTTAAGCAAGGATGCATTTTGTGTGTGTCTGAAGTGAAATGATCACTGAAAGGTTTGCTAAACATAACACTACTTGGAAAATCCAAAATTACAGACACTATGTTTTGATAGAATTGTCTCCTGACCCTGAAGGTTAAGATGCATATATTAATATACCTATTAGCATCATTGTCACACTTGCCTGGGGCATTTTACCACATGTGTTTGAATTAAGAAGCCAGGGACTCTTAGTGGGGACATTTTTAATAGAACATAGAGTGTGCCAAGGGTAAGGCACCGTCAGAAGGGTCATTCTGTGGGAGCCCGGAGCAGAGAGGAAGCAGAATAAGGATCTTTGACAACAAGAAGAAGAAAGGATTCTGCAACTGAAGGGGTTAGTGAGCCAAATACACACTTACCAACAGCATTTTCAGAACAATGTGTTTTCAATTTACAGGGACTGCTGAGTTGGATAAAATGTTTCTACGATAAAGGCTATTATGGAAATTAAAAAAGCAGAGTAGTGTTCATAGCATGAACTATCTCAATTTCTAAAATGGAATTCACTTCCTGGGGTATTCAGGCATTAAAAAGAAGGGCAGGAGCTGAGGTGAAAAAGCAGTTTGCTTAGAAAGCATATTCAAATCAGTTTGATAGTTTACTCATAAAAAGGCCTAAGCCTATTAAATTGCCTTTAACTCTTAACACTTTTCAGCATTAATAAAGATGACGATTTTATAGTTGTGAACACTAATATAAAAACCTTAAAAATTTTGGGCCAATACTATTGTGTCTTAGTCAGTTTGGATTGCTTTAAGGAAGATATTATAATCTGGGTGGCTTAAATTACAGAAACTTATTCCTCATGGTTCTGAAGACTGAGAAGTCCAAGGTCAAGGTGCCAGCCAATTCAGTTCCTGGTGAGGGCCCTCTTTCTGGATTACAAGGGCATGCCTTCTTTCTGTATCCACATAATGGTGGAGAGAGAGAGCTTAGGTTCCTTTATCTCCTCATAATGTCCTTCTATGTCCATCAGGGGCCTTCACCTTCATGACCTAATCTAACCCTAATTACCCTAATTCCTTCCCAAAGCTCTCATCTCCAAATCCATCACATTGGGGATTAGGGTTTCAACATATGAATTTTGGAGAACACAAACACTCAGTCCATAGCAATTTTGATAGTCACTTCTATTTTTTAATGTATTTCTAATTTTTCACTTTGATAGATTTTTTAACCAATGCATTAGGTACTTATTTATTGTTGACTAATCCTGTGAATCTTCATATTAAGGTGTTTTTTTCATTGATTTTTTTTTATTAAATAGAAAAAATGTTATTTTAATTAATTGTAGTTATTATATGGTAGTTACAAAAACTGGAACTCTAAATTTTATTAACTAAATAGAGAAATTTATTACAAGGAAAGTAAATCATATAAATATAGCCCAATAAATTACAATTATATAATCAAAGTATCCTGAGAAAGAGCTATTGATTATTTAAATCTAGGATTGATCAACTATAGCATATATACATATTATTTTCTTCCAAATGTTTGTGCTTGCATCCAATTTCACTAATTCATTAATTATATTTTTAGCAGGATAGACTTTCAATGAAAACTTGCAGTCACAACTTGTCCCAAATAAATTTAATATAAATGAAGTCTACCAGTCTTATTAGAGATAAATGTTCTAATATAAAAGAGAAAGAAATCTGTTATAGACTTAACTAAGCTGTTTCTAATTGATGACAGGTGTTGAGTTAAGTGGTAGTAAAAAGCACTACAAACACTCCACAGAAGACACATTTCTCAATGGCTAATGCTGAGCACAGAAGTTTTCTCCCATTTTGTTTTTAAATATGAGGTTGCTACTACAAACAGATTACATTTAATATCAAACTGTTTAAGCTACTTGCATTGTTATAAATCCAACAATCAATGCAGGATTTGGGCAAACGTCATTCTTTCCAAAGCAATACAAACGTACAAATAAATGAAGGGCATTGCTATAAATCATTCCACATTCTGAAGCATAAGATATTTTATTTAACTCTTCTTTTTCTGTATTTGACATATTCATTGATTAAATTTGTAAGGCATCACTTCTATTTATTTTTCAGCTCTTTACCTATGTTGAAAAGGTAAAATGATAACACATACAGTTATAGAATTTATTTGAGCAAACAATGATTCTTAATCAGGCAGCTCTCAACCATAAGGAGTTCGTGAGTTCCACCAAGGGAACGCAAGGAGCAGGCTTTTATAACACAAACACAGAAGTAAAGCAAAAATAAATAAATAAATAAAAATTTGATTGGTCACACTTACACAGTTGCCTTATTTGGTCTATCCCATTGGAAAATCCCTAGTTATATAATTATAGGTGTGTCAGCTGTTTCTGATTGGTTGACTTAAGTTTTGTTTTTCTTTAATGTAGTCATTTACAAGAAATAGATTACACTAAGTTTTGCTTGTGTTTGCAAGTAAAGCAAGGTTCAGGTCAATTATGAGGCTACTAGCTTTGGCTGCTCAAGGATTCTTTAGGTTTGTTTTCCATTTTAATTTGCTTTAACACCCAAAACCCGAGGACCCTAGATATGACAAAGTAGACATCTGGCTTAGCAGAATGAGTGTGATGACAATAGAAAGTTTCCCTCCTCTTTTGTACCCACTCTCAAATGAATAAAAGTTCTTAGTCACCCACCACAGTGATTAAAATGATACGATTAAACATTTGTTTATTTTTGTTGACCTTTAGAGATTACCTGTTTAATGCCGATTTACCTGATAAGGGAAAAGTTTGGTCTTTATTAAACACAGAAACCTAAACATGTATTAGTTTGTCACCACTGAATATGGAGAGCAAATACATGAGGAATGGAACACAAAACTGGGCCAATTTTATAGTAGAATGTATAAAGGTAATATTTCAGGATTACAATGAGGGATGCTTGTAAGTCAAGGCGCAGCATAAAGATTTTAAAATGGGAAAAGATGTCATTAGGATAAATCTCATTTATGTCTCAATCTTGTTTAAGATATACCTGGAGTACTGTAACTAGAGAAAATCTGAGATATTATGCTAACAATTAATTTCTTTAATTTAAAAGCTAAGGATTGTGATAACATTAGTCTGTTAAGGATTCTGATAACTTAACTCCTGGTTAATTAAAGTTGTGGGGTTTTTCCCCTGTCTAGATATTTGGTAAAAGTGACTTTTCCTCTGATGAACTCTAGTAACTATTTAATTCTCTGTTTTGATTTGTTAATAACGATCTTATTTGTGTAACACTTTCTTGTTTGTTAAATATATTTTCTTCCTGATATGTATTAACCTCTAAATATAGTCAGAATCACATATTTCTTCAACTGAAATTTATACTAGTTGGTAATTGATTGCTCTCAGAATGTAAGAAACAAAGCTTCAGATGCTTCAGAATAAACCATAACTTTCCTCTTTATCTTCTAATATTTCACTACATGAATACCTTTCAATAAGGTTATGTTTTCTACCAGTATAGACAAAGAGTAACAAAATATTCTATAAGCATTAATTTTCTACATATTCTTTTAGAAGTATGCCCTCTAGCTAGCTGCTACTTCATTGAAAAGACAAGGTATAAATGTATTAGTAAAATCTCCTAAAGACCTTTTCAGGTACCTATTAAAGTCAAATTGATTCCTAAAATATTCCACTTTTGCCATAAATCTTAGCAATATAGTGGTTCTCTGATTTGGCAACACATTAGAAAAAATAGATGCATTATAAAAATACTAATACCTGGCCTTCCCTCAGATAAATTAAACGAAATTCTATGGCTGTGCAGGGTGGACATTTCCGGGTTTTGAAAGCTCCCCAGGAGGTTCTTTTGCACAGTCAAGACTGAGAATCACTGCAATAGAGTGACAAGGAAGGGGTGTTTTATGGGTCTTCTCAATAGCTGATTTTAAACTCTCCCAAGTTTCATACAGGTTAGTACAATGGCAACTTGGAATCACTTGTGCAGAGATGCCCATCAATTTTACTTTGGGAGATAGTATATTATTTGGCTTGCTGTAATTTCAAAGGATCATTACAGTATTCTGTGAATAAATGTCAGAAGGTATCAAGCAGATTTTAAAACCTGGCCCTGATCCTGTTAAATGTTCTATCATGCATAATTTTTTTAAAAAATTCTTCACAGTTGTTGGCAACTACCATAGACTCTAAGTGTATAATTTTTCTAGAATCCATGTGTTCTGAACCTTGAACTTGAAAATAACTTAAATGATTAAAATATCTAAGATTTGGGGAGCTGCCTGGTTGCTCAGTTGGTTAGAGTGTGGTGTTATAACACCAAGGTCAAGGGTTTGGATCCTTGTGCTGGCCAGCCACCAAAAAAAAAATTTTTTTTTAAACAAATAACATAAAATATCTGAGATTTGGGTCTAGTTTCTGCTGACCAGAAGAGGCAGTCCCTTCAGGATCCACGCCAGTCATCTGGGTGAAATGAGTGGACTGTGATAGCCCTAGCTGCAATGACAAAACACCAAAGGAAAGATATCAAAAATATGAAAAACCAAGAAAGTACATCACCATCAAAGGAAGATAATAACTCTCAAGTGCTAGATCCTATAGAACAGGAAGTCTTTGAAATGACAGACAAGTAATTTAGAGTAACAATTCTAAGGAAACTAAATGAGATGCATGAAAACTCAGTTAGACAACACAATGAAATGAGAAAAAATATAATGGATCTGAAAGAAGAAATGTACAAAGAAATCAATGCCTTGAAAAAGAATGTAGCTGAGCTTGTGGAGCTGAAGTATTCATTCAACAAAATAAAAAACACAACAGAGAGTTTAACTAGCAGACTTGAACAAGCAGAAGAGAGAATTTCTGACCTTGAAGACAGGCTGTTTGAATTAACACAGGCAGACCAGAAAAAAGAAAAGAATCAAAAGAATTGAAGAAAATCTAAAGCACTGAAATATCTGAATCATGAGTTTTCCAGAAGGGGAGGAAAAAGGAAATGACATTGAAAACATATTCAATGAGATAATAGCAGAAAACTTCCCAGGTATAGTGAAAGTCACAGATCTCCAGATTCAGGAAACCCAAAGATACCTAAACACATTCAACCCAAAAAGATCCTCTCCAAGACATGTGATAATCAAACTAGCAAAACTGAAAGACAAAGAGAGAACCTTAAAAGCTGTAAGAGAGAAGTGGCAAGTCACCTATAAGGGAGCCCCAATCAGAATAACATTAGACATTTCATCAGAAACCTAAAAGCCAGAAAAGAATGGGATGATATATTCAAAACACTAAAGGACAAAAATTGCCAGCTAAGAATACTTTAGCCAGCAAGGCTATCCTTCTGAAATGAAGGACAAAGAGAATATTTCTCAGAGAAACAAAAACTGTGGGAGTTCACTGCCACATGACCAGCTGTACAAGAAATTCTCAAGGAAGTACTGGGTTTGATACCACAAAAACAACCATCACTGCCATGAATACTCAAGAAAGAACAATACCTACCAGCAAAACAAAAATGCTATCAAAAGAGAAAAAAATAGTTTATCTATCACCCCAAGAAACCAACAAATACAGAAGACAAACAGAAAATTAGAAAGAAAGGAACAAAAGGTACACAAGACATCTAAACAAAAATCAGTAAAATGCTAGGAGTAAATCAACACCTTTCAATAATAACTGTAAATGTAAAGGGATTAAATTCCCCACTCAAAAGACACAGACTGACTGACTGGATTAAAAAGATGGACACAACAATATGCTGTCTTCAAGAGACTCCCCTGACCTGTAAAGACACACATAGACTAAGAGTGAAAGGATGGAAAAAAATATTTCATGTAAATAGAAATGAAAAATAAGCTGGAGTAGCTATTCTTATATCAGATAAAATAGACTTTAAAACAAATACCATGGAAATAGATAAAGAAATCTACTATATAATGATAAAAGGATCTATCTATCAAGAAGACAAACCAGTCATAAATATATATGCATCAATGTCAGAGCAGCCAGATTTACACAGCAAACACTATTAGATCTAAAGAAACAGATAGACACTAACACCATAATAGCAGGGGATCTGAACACCACACTCTCTTCATTGGGCAGATCATCTAGGCAAAAAACAATAGAGAAACACAAGATCTAAACAATACTTTAGACCTATTGGACTTGGCAGATATCTACAGAACATTCCATCTAACAACCTCAGAATATTCATTCTTCTCACCAGCACATGGAACATTTTCCAGGATAGACCACATGTTAGGTCACAAAGCAAGTCTCAACAAATGCAAAAAAAATTGGAATTATCCCATGTATTTTCTCAGACCACAATGGATTAAAATTAGAAATCAATAATGAATGAAACTCTGGAAACTATACAAACACATGGAAATTAAACAACATTCTACTTAATGACATATGGGTCCAAAAAGAAATTAAATGGGAAATCAAAAAATTTCTTGAAACTAATGAAAATAATGACACACCATACCAAAACTTGTGGGATACTGAAAAAGCAGTATTAAAGTGGGAATTTATCGCATTAAATGCTTACTTCAGAAGAATGGAAAGATGGCAAATAAACAACTTAACACTTCACCTTAAAGATCTAGTAAAACAAGAACAATCAAAACCTAAAGTTAGTAGATGGAAAGAAATAATTAAGATCAGAGCAGAATTAAATGAAATAGAAACCTGAAAAGCAATACAAAAGATCAATGAAACAAAAAGTTGGTTTTTTGAAAAGATAAATAACATCAACAAAACTTTAGCAAGATTAACTAAGAAAAGAAGAGAAGACCCAAATAAAAAAATTAGAAATGAAAAATGTGATATTACAACTGACACCTCAGAAATACAAGAAATCATTAGAGACTACTATAAACAACTATATGCTAACAAATTTTAAAACCTGCAGTAAATGGATAAATTTCTGGATGCATACAAACTACCAAAACTGAGCCAAGAAGATATAGAAAAATCCAAACAGAACAAAAATAATAAAAGAGATTGAAGTTGTTATCAGAAGGCTTCCAACAAAGAAAAGGCCAGGACCAGACAGGTTCACTGCAGAGTTCTATCAAGCCTTCAAAGAGGAACTGATACCAATTCTCTACAAACTGTCCCAAAAGATTAAAACAGAAGCCATTCTCCTAAACTCATTCTACGAAGAAAACATCACCCTGATACCAAACGAGACAAAGATGCATCAAAAGTAGAAAACTACTGGCCAATATCCTTGATGAATATAGATGCAAAAATCCTCAATAAAATACTGGCTAATAGAATACAGCAACACATATAGAAAATTATACACCATGATCAAGTGGGATTCATCCCAGATGCAAGATTGGTTCAACAAGTGCAAATCAATAAACGTGATACACCACATCAATAAAAGTAAAGACAAAAACCCTATAATCATCTCTATAGATGCTGAAAAAGCATTTGACAAAATTCAACATTCTTTAATGATAAAGACTCTCCACAAGTTAGGTATAGATGGAAAGTATCTCAACATAATTAAAGCCATATATGATAGCCACTGCCAATATCATCCTGAACAGGGAAAAGCTGAAAGCTTTTACCTTAAAAACAGAAACTAGACAAGGATGCCTAATCTCACCACTCCTACTCAACATAGTGTTGAGAGTAATATACACAGCAATCAGAGAAGAGAAGGAAATAAAGGGCATCCAGATTGGAAAGGATGAAGCCAAGCTGTCCCTGTTTGTGGATGATATGATCTTATATTTTGAACAGCCTAAAGCTTCTATAAAAAAAAACTCCTAGAGTTGATAAATAATTTCAGCGAAGTTGCAGGATACAAAATCAATGTACAAAAATCAGTAGCATTTCTATACTCCAACAGTGAAGATACAGAAAGATAAATCAAGTAAGCTAGCCCATTTACAATAGCCATAAAAAAAATACTTAGGAATAAAGCAGACCAAGGATATGAAAAATCCCTCCAAAGAGAACTGCAAACCACTGTTGAGAGAAATTAAAGAGGACACAAGAATATGTAAAGATATCCCTTGCTCTTAGATTGGAAGAATTAAAATTGTGAAAATGTCCATATTACCCAAAGTGATCTACAGATTCAGTGCAATTCCCATCAAAATTTCAATGACATTTTTCTCTGAGATGGAAAAAGCTATCCAGATATTTATAAGGAACAACAAAAGACCACATAGACAAAGCAATCCTGAGCCAAAAAATAAAGCTGGAGGCATAACACTACCAGACTTTAAACTATATTACAAAGCTATAATAACCAAAATAGCATGGTACTGGCATAAAAATGGACACATGGATCAATGGAATAGAATAGAGAACCCAGAAATCAATCCATACACCTACAGATATCTGATTTTTGACAAAGGCAGCAAATCTACATACTGGGGAATAGACTGCCTTTTCAACAAGTGGTGCTGGGAAAATTGGATACTCATATGTAGGAGAGTGAAACTAGACCCATACCTTTCACCCTATACCCAAATCAACTCAAAATGGATTAGAGAATTAAATATACATCCTGAAACAAGAAAATTCCTTAAAGAAAACATAGGGGAAACACTCCAGGAAGTAAGACTGGACACAGACTTCATGAATAGGACCCAAAAAGCACAGGCAACTATAGGAAAAATAAACAAATGGGATTATATCAAACTAAAAAACTTCTGCACAGCAAAAGAAACAATCAACAAAGTAAAAACACAACCAACAGAGTGGGAGAAAATATTTGCAAAATATACATCTGACAAAGGATTAATATCCAGAATATATAAGGGACTCAAACAACTTTACAGCAAAAACCAAATAACCCAATTAAAAAATGGGCAAAGGAGCTGAATATGCATTTCTCAAAGGGAGATTTATGAATGGCCAACAGACACATGAAAAAATGCTCAGCCTCACTCAGCATTTGGGAAATTCAAATCAAGACCACCTTGAGATACCATCTCACTCCAGTTAGGATGGCTAATATCCAAAAGACCAAGAATGATAAGTGCTGGAGAGGTTGTGGAGAAAAAGAACCCTCATACACTGTTGATGGGACTGCAAAATGGTGCAGCCTTTATGGAAAATGATATGGAGGTTCCTCAAACAATTACAGATAGATCTTTCATATTATCCAGCTATTCCACTGTTGGGAATATACCCAGAGGAATGGAAATCAACATGCCAAAGAGATAACTGTACTCCAATGTTTATTGCAGCTCTATTTACAATAGCCAAGAATTGAAGCCATCCCAAATGTCCATCATCTGATGACTGGATAAGGAAATTGTGGTATAGCTACTCAATGGAATACTACTCTGCTATAAAAAGGAATGGAATACTACCATTCGCAACAGCATGTATGGACTTAGGGAAATTATATTAAGTGAAGCAAGTCAAGCACAGAAAGAAAAATACCACATGTTCTCACTAATTTGTGGGAGCTAAAAATAAATAAATAAATACACAAACAAATCAAGGGTGCAGGGAGGAAGAAGACAGAATAAAGACAAAAATTCCTTGAACTATTTAAGTCAAGTGAACAGATATGATGTGGTGGGGGTAGGGGAGGGGGTGGAGAGGAACTGGTAAAGGGGCATGAAAATCAACTACAATATATATTGAGAAGTAAAATTTAAAAATCAAATAAATAAATAAATGACTAATCCAAAAAATAAAAATAAATAAATAAATAAATAAAAAGTGGCCAAAAAAGAAAGAAAATAAATTGTTACTGTAGTGCACCACAGACTAGAAGACATTTTCAAATGAAAAGTCAAATTAATTAATTAAATATTTACTGAACAAGTTACATTATAGAGTCTTTACTAGAGTCCTGGAATTCCAAAGACCTAAGGGGCTCTGAATAGATCAGGAAACATAGATGTAGATATACCTAAGCAAAAATACACACACACACACACACACACACACGGACACACACACATTGCTTTCTGAGAAAGAAGTAAGCAATGTTTTCTGGGGAGTGGGGAAGGAGTAAAAGGGGTCATTTATTTTACCTGAAATTTCAAAGTATGTGGCTTTTATGCAAAAGTCAGTGAGAGTTTTGCCATGTGGCTAATCTAGTCTATTATTTTGGGAAGTCGGTGGTAGGAGAATCCCCAACATAATTGCCAATGCAATGGTAATATATGTGTGTGTGTGTGTGTGTGTGTGTGTGTGTGTGTGTGTGTGTGTATGTATGTATATATATGTATGTATGTATGTGTGTGTGTATGTATATATATATGTAGGATAAGTTATCAAGCATGACTGGAATAATTAAATATATCAGAGAAGTGGTTGGAGACATTCTTTTGCATTCCCTCTGTAACCTCACTTTCTTTCTTACTGTTTTACTTTCTATGTGATAATTTATTTTGAAAGTTTTCACTATAAACATTGTGGCAGAAATGTGTGCTTGGAGTGTGAGGTGAAGTGTAAAAAATGTTAGTTTACTCTTTAAGGGCAGTGACTTAATATTTGAAATACTCTACTCAAAGATTCCACATTCTGGAGACATTCAAATAAAAGTATAGAAATTTATACCAAGGGGGTTATTAATTAGCCTTAGATATATTAGAAAAAATTTTCTTTGGTGAAAATGAGTGTTTATGACATGTGGTTGGCTAGCAACATTGGGTGGGTGCCACCCCTTGCATAAATAAGGCTTATAAATCAGGCAAATTGTAGAGCTTGTGGAGGACTCTTGCCTGACTCTGATTTAAAAAATGCCTACTAAAGAGTTTTGTGCCTCACAGTAAACATCTGAAGCAATGTGTCTGAGTGTCTGAGTACTGAGTGGATTTTCCCAGACTTTTTTGGAGCAGATTGTATGCATTTTATTTTACTTTATTTTGTTTCATTCCATTTATTTTATTTTACACACTTGCTAGTATGTTCTTGTAATTCAACAATATTATGTTGACCCTTGCTTGCATTTGGCAATATCCCTTGGTAGACAGTCCATGGCTAAGGCTTGTATATGGCACTAGAGTACACCTACTTATCAAAGAGCGTGTTTCTTTCTGACTGTCTAATCTGCCATAGGTCACTTCACAACACTTCCTTCCTTCTTTCCTCATTATATCTTTCTTTCCTCCCCTCTCACTTTTCCCCTCCATCATTCATTAATTGTTTTACTGAGGCCTTACTGTCTTCCCAGCATTGTGCAAGGAATTAATTAAAACTTTAATAATTTATTTTTTTTTCCCAGTACACAAAGCAATAGTTTTCCTCACATGGTCACAAAGTTCACCACAGTTAAGAAAGTGGTGCCTCCTCACCATTCAGTTTTTTCAGCAATAGACCTGGAACACCCATAGTCACTCTTCCAAATCACCAACACAAAACCATGTAGTTTTCTTTTTTTCCTTTTAAAAAAATTTTTATTGAATCAAAATTGATTATACAAATTTTGGGGTTCAACATCGAGATATGTTGATAAAATCAATATTACTAGCATATATATTGTTACAAATTGTATTATTCTTTATGCCCCATGTCCAATCTCTCCTCATCCCCGCTCCCTTCCCCCTGGGACCTCTAATTAATTACCCTAGATTTCTTCTCTCCCTCTGAAAGAGTAATGGTTACTCTGTTGATTTTTTGCCTAGATGATCTGTCTAATGCTGAGAGGTGTGATTAGGTCCCCCAATATTATTATAGAGCAGATGCTTCTTCTGTCACTCTGAAATGGGCTTTGTGGGGAGAGACTTCCTCTTCTTTTCTTTGTCTCTGCTGGTGACTCTGTTTGTGTCAGTGCACTTTGGTGGCTCGTGGACCATCTGTGTGATGGTTGTGGCATCTAGCCACTTTCGTGGCAGCCATGGTTATAGGGGTGGCTGTGGTGGACTACCCACATGGAGGTGATGTTTTTGGTATGCTCCTATATGCTGGCAGTGTGCCTGGTTGTGGGGAGTGTCTTGTCCCTGGCTCCATACCTTGGGTCCCTGAGTGTGCCCCAAGGTGACGGTGTGGTGTGCCTGGTTGTCGGAGGGGGGTCCAGTTCCCTGCTCCATGCCTCAGGTCCCTGGGAATGTCAGTGTGCCTGGTTGTGGAAGGGGGGTCTGGTCCCCAGCTGCATGTCCTGGGCCCCTGGGCAGACCCCAAAATGCTGGCAGTATGCCTGTAAGCAGGAGTAGAGTCTGGTCCTCAGCTCCAAGCTTTGTTTTCCTGGGTGGACCCCAAGGCACTGGTGGTGTGAGTGGTTGTGGGTGGAGGTCCAGTCACACTCCATGCCTAACATCCCCTGGTGGGCCCCAAGGTGCCAGTGGTGTGCCTGGGCTAGAACTAATTTGTTATCTTTTTTTACTTCTAAAACGGAGGAACTTCCGGTGGGAACCAGTACTTGAAGCTCTGTGGTTGAGCTAAATTGCTGCTTTGCTGCTGTTTCCCTAGGGAAGGCTTTTTGTGTACTTCAAGGTTTAATGGTTGACCATATAGGTACTTCTGGCTTTCCAGAGACTGGGTGCACGGGGGTTGTATAGAAACTCAGATCTGGGCCTGAGTTTTTTCATCAAACTGCACCCCATGCAATTCTGCATTCCTGACCACTCCTCTGCATGGTCTTGTGCAGATTGGGGGACAGATTGGCTGTCCTTGCTGTGTCCCAGTGTTCTCCCTGTGGGCCTGTCTCCCCCACTGCCTGTGCTCCAAACACTTCCCGTGTGACTGGCCCTGCACCAGTCTCTTGCGAAGACTCACCAGCCTTTGAGTGCCTCCCCTTTTTCAGATGTTCTGGCTCCTCACTCCTGCATGGGTCCACAGGAACCCTATTAGTGGTCTTGCCATCCTGGGGGCAACCAAGGCCCCTTCTCCTCTGCCTTCCAAGTAACTCCATCTGAAGGGCGCAGCTGCGGCTTCTGCCGGCTCCTGCTCCATGTGCTCAGCAACTTGAGTCTTAAAGCTGCCATGGCCTGAAATGCTCAGAGCCGTTTTTTCTTTCTCTCATCATGGTTTCTCCTGCCTTCATGAACTCCATAGGTCTCTCCTCCTCTTCCCCTGAGCTCCAGTGGCCCCAGCTTGGCTGATGTTCCATTTTTATAGTTGTAAATTGGTTGATTAATGGGAGAGTGTGATGCTGTGGACCGTCTATTCTGCCATCTTGACTGGAACCTGAAAAACCATGTAGTTTTCTATTATTTTGGTTGTGATCTCTGTGTTAAGAGTGAAAATTAAAAATAGGTAATTCATAGATAATGTATCATCTAATGATTTGAGATTTTTGAGACTGCCATCTGCCCTGTTAATTCAGAGTGGACACATCAGGACTTACACAGCAATAGGACAGCCTAGGCAAGCAGATCAGTGAGTGAGGTTAATCTGGAATGAGTTGGCAATAATAATTACTGAAGCAAGGTGAGTAAGCTACAAGAAGTAGAAAACATGGATCCAGACTAGAAGAAGGATATGAGTCCAGAGGATGCAGACTAGGAAACATATCAGCTGAGAAGTCCAGGTCAAAGATTCTGGTTAACAAGAAACCAAGCCCTACTCCAAGACCCACAGGCTTACCACAGAGTACTCAGGCAACTGCTGAGGGTTAGCCAGCTGCCTCTGCACAGGGAACTCACTGTGTATTTTCTGTTCATGATGAGGATGATGGTCTATTTGGACTATAACTCTCTAAAAACTATGGGTTAAAAACTATGTGCTAATTGTTTTTCAACAAACCCCAAGGATGTTCAAAAATGTTTATTCGAGGCTAGTAGATAATGGTGAAAGAATCTCCACTTCCTAAACCAGAGATATCTTGTTTTGGTGTTATTGTTTTCCAAAATGTGATGTTTTCTAACTGCTATGAACATTTATAATAAGCAGGTTGGACTAGGTGATTATATAATGAACTCACTTCCATGGCCTGATTAAGTATTTCATGCCCCAATTTGTGTAACAGTGTTTGAATGTGGCCTCAGCAGTGAAGACTGCTTGTTTAATTTATTTAGTTCATTGTACTCTCTAAGAAAGGGATATGGGAAAATAAAGCAACAAAGAAACAAATCGTGAAATTTTGTGCCTATGCTTAAAATTAGGACTCTTTCCTATGGTATGCTATGGGAAACTTTCTCATAGTGTATTAAGACTAAAGGTACTATGCCTGCTCTCTGCTTTTCTTTCCATATTATTTTGTAAGGTTTTGATTCACTAAAAAGTCTCATCTTATCCATATGGTTCATTTTTTGTGCTTTATAAATATCCTTAAAAATAAGCCATGTAGATCCCATTGACTGAAAATATTTTATGATATCTTATATTAGAGGTTATCATGTAAAATCATGTGAGTATATCCATAACTAATCATCATGATATCTGTATGATTCCTTAAACAAAAATGTTAAATTTAGAAATTTACATTCAGAAGTTGAAGAATATAATTGGGCTTTTAATTATTTTTTTTTTCATTTATCAATATTTATTGAGGTGCCACTAGGTACCAAAGGATATCTTGAATTGATTTTAACACATTGGAATTTTTGCATTATTATACTTTATGTAATTGAAACTAGTAAATGATATAAATATCTCTGGTTAGCTAGATATTCAATTACCAATACCCTAAATTTCCCTGGACATTTTGGGGAATAAAAAGGAGTGTATTCTGTACTCTTATAAAGTTTTTTTCTTTTTTGGTTATACCCTAACACTTAAAAATGAAAGAAAATTTTATTAGTCATAAAATCAAACTTTTCCTTACTTATTGAAAGCAAAATAAGACAATAACGAAGTGTGTGTGAGAGAAAAAGGCAAAGTGGAAATATCAGCCTTCTAGTTCTTGAAGCAGACAGAAATTCATGCCTGCTTTCTGGCGAGGGGCAGAGCAGGGAGCCAAGATCTCTGAGCACCTGGCACTGCCCTGTGTCCCAGCATTTTTCTCTGGGGCTAGAGAAGCATCAAGATATTTGGAATCTCCAAGGTTAGAGGACTCTTGAGGTTTCTGTGGTTTGACATAACTGTGGTGATTTCTATTCAATTTTCCACTGTGAAGAAAATAGGATAATTTAGTCAGGCTCCCTGACATTTCTTTGTAAACAAGTTATGTGTGGGTGGAGTTAGTTCGCATGTGGGCCAATGTAACTGTTTAGTTTTGTAGCTATTGTGTGTTCTGCAGTTTGTGAAACAGGCTGGTGGCAGAGAGCCTGTGTCTAAAAATAGAGCATGTTTACTCTTCTGGAAGCTGCTCAGTATCAGTTTTTCTTTGGACTTTGCCGGTAGCAGTTGAGTTTCTGATTTTCTCTGTGTGCTGCTTGACTCAGTGTTGTGGGTGCTGAATAGACTCCTCTTTCTTCAATCAAGGCTCCAAGGACCTTTTCGTCTGGTTACTGAGCTCGTAGATCTGCGTGTGAAGCGTTTGTCAACAGGTTCGTGGGGTCTGTGAGCACCAGAGACCCAGACCTTAGCTCTAAATCCACTAATTCCAAAAGCCCAAGGGACCCTAAAAGAGGATGACCTGGAGACTCCATTAGAATTCTAATTTCTTCTAAAGAGCTTGGAGTTTGGAAATAAAATAAAACACAGTAACAGTTAACTGATTTGAAACTAAGCATTCATATGTGGTGGGAACAAAAAATCTTAATGTGTGCACACTTACCTCTCTGCTGTGGGTTGAATGTCCCCGCACGCAAACTCACAGAAGCTTGAATTTGTGTCCCCCAAGTTTTATGTATTAGAAACTTGGCCTCTTCTGTGACTGTTGAGAGGATGGGAAATACTATTATGGTAATTGAAAGGTGGGGCCTTGAAGAGGTCATTAAACTGTAGGACCATACCATAGTGAAAGGATTAAGAATGGTGATCAGGGGCATGGTTCTGAGAGCTTTAAAAAGACGGTTCGGAGGGCCAGTCCCGTGGGTCACTCAGGAGAGTGCAGCAGTGGTAGTGCCGAGGCCACGTGTTCGGATCCTATATAGGGATGGCTGGTGCGCTTGCTGGCTGAGCGTGGTACGGACGACACTGTACCGAGGGTTGCAATCCCCTTACCAGTCAAAAAAAAAAAAAAAAAAAAAAAAGTTCAGGAGAAGCTATCTCTCTCTTTCTCTGCTCTGCTATTTTCTGCCATGTGAGGCCCCTGGGTCACTGTCATAACCACCAAGACCCCTTCACCAGATGCGTTCCTCACCAGATGTGTGAGACTTTGGACTTCCTAGTCTCTGAAACTGTGAGCAGTAAATTCCATTTCCTTTATAGATTAACCAGTTCTATGTATTTTGTTATAAGCAACAGAAACGGACTAAAACATTCTTCTGAGAATCTAAGCACTTGCTTTTGATAACTCATTCTAATATACTCATTTATGTCAATATTCTTAGTGAAGATGTTTTTAACTATACCAATTACAAGTGTCTGTTCTTGGAAAAAAAACTGCCACTCTTTACCTATTGATCTCATCACCCTGGAGAAGTTCATCAAGTATAATCATGACTTTAAACTCTTCTGCATTTGAATTAAGGGATATGGAGGGACTAGATTAAAATGACATTACAGTAGTCTCCCTTTATATACAGTTTTGCTTTCCATGATTATGGTTACTCAGTCAACCGTTGTTCAAAAATATTAAATGGGATATCACAGAAATAAACAATTTGTAAGTTTTAAATTGCATGCCACCATTCTGAGTAGTATGATGAAATCTGGCACCATCTCATTTTGCCTCATCTGGGACATGAATCATCCCTTTGTCCAGTGTACCCATGCTACATACGCAACTCGCCCCTTAGTCAATCCGTAGATGTCTAGGTTATCTGACTGAAGGTAGTATATATAAGGTTCAGTACTACCCATAGTTTCAGTCATCCACTGAATGTGGATGTGTCTCTGCAGATAAAGTGGGACTACTGTAATGTCACATAAGAATGAGTTTTAGGAAGAAGTCAGCATGCAGAGTAGGTGCAGTGTAACTGGGCTGGCAAGTTATAGGGAGGAAATATAGAATGGCTTGAGTGTAACGAATAATTCTGGTTGTGGACACACTGAACAACAGCTCACCATCCACCTCCCCAAATGTTAAGGGTGAAATTTAAAATGAGCAAAACTTGAGAAGATCCTAACCAGAGGAACACTAGAATACAAAAACCAGTAGAAGTATTGTATTTTCTTTGAATTTTGGAGGGACTATATCAAAATAGAGATAAAACATCTTGATTCAAACTTAAGGTTTGTTAAGATCAATTTTACATCAGACATGGTTTTCTTTTCATGAGTAAAAATATTTTCTGATATAATCACATTGAAAGAAACATTAGTCAGGCTTAAAACAAGCCAACTAATTATTTCTTTATAATGACCTATTTAAGTTCTATTTAAGCTAGTTATGAATGTTCTGAAATAGGGTTTCAACTGTTATTTTTATAATAGGTTTTTGAAGATGAAAAAACCTTTTTTTTTTTTTTGTCTTTTTCGTGACCGGTAAGGGGATCGCAACCCTTGGCTTGGTGCCGCCCACACTGCGCTCAGCCAGTGAGTCCACCCACTGGCCATTCCTATATAGGATCCGAACCCACGGCAGGAGTGTCGCTGTGCTCCCAGCGCCACACTCTCCCGAGTGTGCCACGGGGCCGGCCCTGAAGATGAAGTTTAATCAGTAAAAATACCAAGTATTTTTTGACTAAACTATAAAAGTAATTTCCAGTTTCTGTAACTTTGGCCCTCCTTCTCTAGGCTTAATAGCTATTAAATAAAACCAGCTCTTTAACTCAGTGGTAATATACAATCATTTAGAACATTTGAAGGTCGTGAAATTAAAGTTCTGCCCTTGTGAAATAAAAGCCCCGAAGCTGGGAAGTTAACTCAGCACATTTTAGTGAGACTTGTCTGCAGGCTATATATACTATTAGAATAGAAGTGTTCAGATCTCCGTATTAAGGATGTCAGCATTTCCATTAAAAATAGCCTCAGTAAGGAGTTTGAGTAGATTCAAACACTATATTGCTTCAGTTAGAGTTACTTAGGCTTAAATCCACTACTCAAATGTACATATTTTGATAATCTGATTGCTTTGATTAATGAAAATATTTAAATACAGACTTTTATTCCCTCTCCTAGATATATTTCCTCTCATTTGTAATTCAGCCTCTCTTTAGTGAAATAACCAGATTGTGTGTCTTTAGCCTTCAAGGATTTTCTTGCTTAGAAGAATTATGTGTGTATGCACTTTAAAGAAGCCTAATATGAAGAATCATTTGAACAAAGCTTAGTTGATTCCAACTTAGAAATCCCTTGGTAAAGCATCCTATTTAAAAAACAAAATAAATAAAACAAAAAACTGGAAGAGACTTAACGCTAGGGGGCACTAACAGTCTCTTCTAAACTTTTCTGCCCCTCTCTCCTTAAGTTGTAGCCTGGTTGTCATTCCCAACTTTCTTACTCTCTAGGGGATGGTTCCCTTCTTTATTTGGTTAGTAGATTTGTCTGTTAAAAGGCCAAGGAGTGAAAGGGGAAATGGTATGTCAACTTGTGTTTTCAGGACTGGACATAATGTACTGCAAGAGAAGATTCTGCATTTCCACACATGGGAACAGCTACGAATATTTTTCTGGCATTTCCTAATTTAGTCAAGGGCATGATCATTAAATGAGATAGTTCTAGACATGACCAGTGGAAATCACCAAAGGCAAGTTTAAATAACCATTTTTTTGTTATTTATATGTCTAAACATAGCTTGTTGTAATAGTCCATCCTTAACAAGGATTATTTTACTCTACAACAACACAGTAATGATGATAACTAAAATTGATTTACCATTGTATTTGTACCCAACACAGTACAAAGCACTTCATTATGGATAGAGTAATGCTTATAAGAAATACATTAGGATTTCAGCAAGGGGGCAGGTCACCATGGTCTTAGATAGCCAAGGAAAGGATTGCAAAACAACAGGGCTTGGACCAGGACCCAAATAATTAGGAAAGACAGAAGCATAGAGGAAAGGGAGCAGATTTCCAGCAGTGTATTATGTTGATTGAAAGGACTTTCTTAAAGACACAAATTGGAAATTTCATGATATTTGGGGGAGATAAAGGAGATATAGAATATTAGCAGTAGGGGGCCGGCCCGGTGGCGCACTGCTACAGTGCACCGCTTGGGAAGCGCGGTAGCACTCCCGCCGAGGGTTTGGAACCCACATGCGGACCGGCCGCTCACTGGCTGAGCGAGGAGCGGGGGCAACACCGAGGGTTGCGATCCCGTTGCCGGTCCTGGTCCGGTACGGGCGTGACACTGAGGGTTGCGATCCGTTGCCAGTCACGAAAAAAGACAAAAAGACAAAAAAAAAAAAAAGAATATTAGCAGTAGGAATAGAGATAGGTCAAATGAAAAGAAGGTTGACCAAAATTTTAGACTTTAACCTTTATTCGTTCACAAATTGTTGCAAAGATAGTAATGATTAAGTTTGTGAAGACTGATCTTGTGTGTGAAGGATGGATTTCAGGGAAACAAGAGGATACAGGGATAATGGTTAGGAATTTTTACAAAAATCCAGGCCCAAGTTGAAAAGAACTTGGATTAAAATTTCAGCAGTGAAAAAAGAGAGAAAAAAAACAAAACAAAACATTTTTTACTTAATATGACAGCCTTCTTGAGATATAATTCACATACCATAAAACCCACTCCTTTAAAACGTATAGCTCTGTTGTTTATAGTATATTCTCATATTTCTCATAGTTACACAACAGCTGACACTATCTAATTTTAGAGAATTTTCATCACCTCCCAAGAGAAACCTCATGTCCCTTAGGTGTCTCTTCCCATTCCTCTTCCCTGCCTCCCTCGACAAGTTCCTGGCAACCACTAATAATCTACTTTATGTGTTAGTGGATTTGCCTGTTCTGGACAATTCATGTGATGGAATCATACAATATGAGGCCTTTTTAAATTGGCTTCCCTCACTTAGCATGTTTTCTAGATTCATCTATTTTGTTACATATATCAGTACTTCATTTTATGCCGAAGTTATATTCCATTGTAAGGATACTATATTTTGTTTATCTATTCATTAGTTGATAGATATTTGGGTTGTTTCCATTTTATGGTTATTGCAAATGATGCTGCCATGAACAGTGATGCACAAGTTTTCTTGTGGACATATGTTTTCAATTCTTTCAGGTATATATTTAGGAGTAGAATTACTGGGTTGTGTGGTAACTTGATGTTAACGTTCAGACTGTTTTCAAAGCAGCTGCACCATTTTGCATTCCCACAGCAGTGTGTGAGAATTCAAATTTGTCCATATACTCACCATCCCTTGTTATTGTCTGTTTTTTTTTATTATAGCCATCATAGAGGCTGTGAAGTGGTAGCTCATTGCATGTGCATTTCCTGAATGGCTACTGAGAAGGAAAATCTTTTCATTGCCTATGGGCTCTTTCTACGTGTTCTTTGGAAAATATCTATTCAAGTTTCTTGACAATTTTTTAACTGAATATTTTGTCTTTCTGTTATAAGAGTCCTTTATATATTCTGGATACTATACCTTGATCAGATATATGATTTGCAGATATTTTCTCCCACTTTGTGGCTTTTGTTTTTTACTTTTTTTAATGGTATTTTTTGATGTGCAAGTTTTTAACCTGATGAAGTCTGATTTACCTATTTTTTTTCTTTTGTCACTTGTGCTTTTAGAGTCATATCTAAGAAACTGTTGCCTTATCCCAGTTCATAAAGATTTATGCCTATGTTTTTCTTAACAGTTCAATAGTTTTAGCTCTTACATTTAAGTCTATGATGCAATTTAAGTTAAATTTTGGATATGAATATCTAGTCATCCCAGTACCATTTCTTGAAAAGACTATTTTTCTCCGTTAATTGTGTTGGAACCCTTGTGGAAAATCAATTTACCATAAATATAAGGTTTTTCCTCTGGACTCTCAATTCTATTCTATTGATCTATATGTCTATCTCTATGCCAGTATACTCTGTCTTGATTACTGTAGTTTTGTAGTAAGTTTTGAAATGGAGAAATGTGATTCCTCCAAATTTGTTTTATCTTTTCAAGATTGTTTTTGTTATTTTTGTCCCTTGCATTTATATATATATTTTTAAGATCAACTCATCGATTTCTGAAGAAAGGCAGCTGGGATTTTGTCAAATATTGTTTTAAATATGTTAACAAATTTGGGGAGTATTATCATCTTTTCCAGTCTGTGAACATGAGATGTATAGATGTCTTTCCATTTATTTAGGTTTTTTTTTTTTTTCAACAATGCTTTGTACTTTTCAGGGTATGAGGGTACTTCAAAAAGTTTGTGGAAAATAGAATTAAAAGATAATATGAATCTTTCCATGAACTTTTTAAAGTACCTTTGTATAAGCCTTGCACTTTTGTTAAAGTTGATACTAAATATTTTATTTTTATGCTATTATAAATAGAATTGTTCCACTAACTTCATTTCTGGATTAAGTCATTGCTAATATATAGAAATACAATGGATTTTTGTTTATTGATCTTGTAGTCTGCAACCTTGCTAAATCACTTTTTAGTTATTTTTCTGTAATAGTGCTGAAGCCAATAACAAACCAAGTCATAAAAGAATAAAAAACTAACAAAAAAATAAAGATATCATGATTTTGTATATAATAATCCACCAAAAATAATAGCTAAAAGGCAATTTCATGATATCTTTATTTTTTTGTTTGTTTGTTTTATAATTTTTTATGACTTGCTTTATTATTGGCTTCAGCACTTTTACAGAAAAATAAACTATTGTGTTCTTTTTTTTAATCATCACACAATATGAACATTTTTTTGTGGCCCTTTACCAATTTCTCCCTAACCCCTCCTCCCCGCTTTTCCCACCTCTGGTGGCCTCAGTTCTGTTCTCTACTTTTGAAAGTTCAAGGAATTATTGTGATTGTTGTATCTTTCTTTTTCTTTTTTCTTTCTTTTTTTTTTTTTTTTTTGTAGCTCCCACTTACAAGTGAGGACATGGGGTGTTCCTCTTTCTGTACCTGGCTTATTTCACTAAACATAATTTTCTCTAAGTTCATCCCTGTTGCTGCGAATGGCAGAATTTCATTCTTTTTTCTGGCAGAGTAGTATTCCATTGCATATATATATACCACTTTTTCCTTATCCATTCATCCATTGACAGACATGTAGGATGGTTCCAACTCTTGACTATTGTTAATAGAGCTGTGATAAACATGGAAGTGCAGGTATCCTTTGACAAGATCATGACATCTTTAAAGAGAGATGGTTTTGCTTGTTGTTTTACAATCAGAATGCCTTTTCCCCCCCTATTTTCCCTGACTAAAACCTTCAACATAATGCTTACTAGAAGTGACAAGAATGGACTCCCGTGTCTGGCTCCTGATCCTAGAGGGAAAGCATTCAGTCTTTTACCATTAAGTTTGATGTTAACTGTGGGTTGTTCACAGATAGCCTTATCAGGCTGAGGAAGTTCTCTTCCATTCCCAATTGATTGGATGTTTTTACCACAAGAGGCTGATGGATTTTGTCAAATGCTTTTTCTGCATCTATTAATATTATGTTTTTCTTCTTTTATTTTATTAATAAGGTATATTACATTAATTAATTTCCATATCTCAAACTAAACTTGCATTCCTGAGATCAATCCCCCTTGGTAATGATATGTTGTGCTTTTTATACTGTGATGAATTTAATTTGATCACATGTTGTTAAAGATTTTTGCATTTATATTTATAAGGAGTATTGGTTTATAGTTTGTTTTTTTTTCACGTGATATCTTTGTCTCATGTTGGTGTCAGGGTAATACTATCATCATTGAAGGACTAGAGTAGTGTTGTCTTGTATTTTACTTTTTGAAAACATTCGTGAAAGGACAGTATTAATTCTTCTTTAATGTGTGATAGAATTCAAGACTGAAGGCATCTGGGCTTGGGCTTTTCTTTGTGAGAAGTTTTTAAATTACTAACTTGTTCTCTTATTATAAGTCTTCTCAGTTTTCGTGTTTCTTTTTGAGTCAGTTTCAGCAGTTTGTGTCTTTAGTAATTTGTCCATTTAATCTAAGTTATCTAATTTAATGACATATGGTTGTTTATAGTATTCTTATACTCTCCTTTGTATCTGTAAGTTTGGTAGATTTCTCCTCTTTTATTTCTATTTTAATAATTTGAGTCTTCTTTTTTACTTGGTTAGTTTGCACAACACTGCCATTTTAAAAATCTTTAAAAAAAAAAAAAAAACATTTGGGTTTATTGATTTTCTCCATTGCTTTTTTTTCCTTTTTGTCTTTTACTGACCGGTAACGGGATCACAACCCTCGGTGTCGCGCTCGTACCGGGGACCGGCAACGGGATCGCAACCCTCGGTGTTGCGCCCGCACCGCGCTCAGCCAGTGAGCGGGAACCGGTCTCCACATGGGATCCGAACCCTCGGCGGGAGCGCCGCTGCGCTCCCAAGTGGCGCACTCTCCAGTGCACCACCGGGCCAGCCCATCTCTCCATTGCTTTTTAATGTTCTATTTCATTTATTTCTGCACAAACCTTAAATATTTTCTGCATTCTGCTTACTTTTTATTTAGTTCTCCTTTTTTGTTTTAGTTTCTTAATGTGGTACGTTAGGTTGTTGATTTGAGATCTTTCCTCTTTTTTAATACAGACATTTACAGCTAGCTATACATTTGCTTCTAAGCACTGTTTTAGCTATATTGCATAACTTTTGGTATCTTGTGTTTTTTATTTTCACTAATCTCAAAGTATTTTTTAATTTTTCTTGCAAATTACTCTTTGTTTAATTGTTTATTTGGGAGTGTTGTTTAATTTCCACATATTTGTGAATTTTTCAAATTTCCTCTTTGTATTGATTGCTAATTTTATTCCATTGTGGTCAGATAACATATTTTATATGATTTCAATTTTTTAAAATTTCCTTGAAGCCTCTCTTATGGTCTAATGTATAGTTTATCATGAAGAATGTTTTATGTTCACTTGAAAATAATATGTATTCTCCTGTTGTTGGGTGGAGGGTTCTATAGATGTGTATTAGATTTATCAAGTCTTCTATTTCCTCACTATTTTTTTTGCCTATTTCTATCTGTTATTGAAATTGGGTATTCAAGTCTCCAACTAGATAATTATTGGTCTGAGATAGTTATTTCTATTTCTTATACTTACGTAGCTGCTATTTATTTTAGTTATTATAAAAGTAAAATTTTCACATATCTGTTGTGTATGTCAAGCCATATATTATCCCAGATATGTCAATCTGGTTTCTTTTGCCCATATAGAAGGTCTTTACTAATGTTTAATGTATAGAAAAGTATCACATACAAAACGTGTATCTTGAGTCACATGCAAATCATGTACGTGAAAAGCACTGAGATGTTCTGCTGTTCTGTATAGCAGCTGCTATTGAGTATGCAGATCTTTCATTTAGGTCCCTTCTTCTCTACTATTGGCCACAGCAAGAAACACTGTGGAATAAAGTATCCTACTGGTTTTGTTCCCAAGATCCATGAAGTATCAGAGGTATAACATTTGATTTTAAGGGATTCTTGATGGGCTCTCAAGAAAACCATAGAAATTCCTTAAGGAGCTTTAAATAGTTTTATCATGAGTGCTAATTTAGAAAAGACTATATGAAGAAGAGTAGTGCAACATGCAGAAGTGAATAAGGGAGAAAGTAACATTGCTGGGAGATAGGAATCACAGGAGGGAGTGAGAGCAGGAGGAAGAAAGGAGCCAGAACTTGGAAAACAGAACAAGTATAATAACAAAGCAGAGATGTCAACTGGGAAACTTTGAAAACTAAGGATGAAGTTTTAAAAGTCTGTAGGAAAAAATTAGGGAGGAAAAAGGAACTAACATTTATCTCATGTATTGAGACTAACAAATATTTGGAAATAATTGTGCTAGGTACAGTTACAATGCAAAATACTTTCAAAACATAATTTTCTTTAATTCCTTTAGGTGTGCTATTAGGTATATATCATGCCCCCACTCCCACCTTTTACAGATCAAGAAACTGAAGTTCAGAGAATTTTGGCAACTTATCCTAGGTTACAAAGTGATACAGAAAAAAATTTAAGTTCATGTCTACACAATTCTAAAGCCCATGGTGTTCAGAAGATGTTTTGTTAGTGGTTCTTCTTAGGGACATTTCTACTCTTTAGGTCATATTTTGCAAATTTTAGGGGGCAGTGTTTTTTGTCACAGTGATGGGAGAGCACTAATAAAATTCAAGGCAGAAAATCACATCGCAGATGTCTCCGTGTTATTAGAATCACCAATACACCACAACTTGAATGGTTTGCATTTGCAATTCCCATTCATGATGATTCCACTTGCAAGCATATGAATATTTTATTATGTTTTCTAGGCTAATCATCATTAAGTATTTATATATTAAAATATATACTTTATAATAAAGTTCTTTTATTTCTCTTTGTATTATAGTTAGAGGCATTGTATGTTTTTCATTTTGTTTTGTATTTTAAGTGTGTGTGTGTGTGCGTGTGTGTGTGTGTGTGTGTGTGTGTGTGTGTAGCTAAATTTTCTTTCAGGATATTGAGGGGTAAAATTCACAGTAATTGTTCCTCACAAAAATCCTATTAGTTTAAATACTATTACCTTCATTTTATAAATGAAGAAATTAAGGGTCATAAAATTTGGTATCTACTCAACACACAATCAATATATGACATAATCATAATCCAACCTAAGCCTGTGTGATTCCATAGACTGTACCAGTTCCTCTGTGACTGTCTACCTCGATTCTTGGACAGGAGAGAGACAGAGACACAGACTTCATGATGTCCACTATGGAACTGTGTCTAACTCTCTCCAGAAGGAGCAATTGGTTGTTCAACCAAAACTCTTACATATTTTAACTTTTCACAGGTTTTGTTTTTTAGTAGGGCCAGTTTCATATGAATCTTTAGTAAATTTTAGTTACAGTCTTAATTACTATTTCATTTCTAAGTTATTCCAAATTCCCTCTTGTAAGTTTGTGCTATTGACTGAACTACATCAGATACCAAGGTGACTTGTAGCACACAAATAGATTTAGCCAAGTTACACATAAGTGGTACTTTTACAAGATTCTCAAATTATAATTTTGTGACTTGAAGAAGTTAAATATCTTGTCCAAGGTTCAAAACTGAGTCCGTTTCAGAGCTATAGCCGCACCCAAAAAGTTACTCATTATCAAGTTAGTGTTGGATTAGATGTGATCCAAACTCCTCTCACCAGTTGTAAAATTCTTTGTATGCAGATAATTAACATAATGTTTTCCCCGCCTGACACCAATCTTCATTCTTTGCATTATTGATGAGCAACTGTTATATAATTATTTCAAACCTGTGATTCACTGTCCATCATAGAAATATGATTTTAAAATATTTATTTAATATTTTCTATCACAAGTAGGCCAGTATTTCTTGGATAATTTTAATATGTAATGCAGATACAAATTTTATGTTGTTTTTCTCTCTGAAAAATGTAGATATTTTTCTCTTTTCTCTTAAAGTACATGTGTTTTAATTAAAGTTTTCTGCTTTTGACTCTTGGACTTTATTATAAAAGTATATATTGCACTTATCATTACTTTCTGCTTTTTTAAAAAAAACTAAAACATTTGTCACTTGCAAATAACATCATGAAAAACAGTCATGGATGGGGCTCCACACAGTCTATTAAGAATGACAGAGTATGATATTCAAAGACATTCCTCTTTATGAATATTCATGGTATAAATATTGGGGTCAGTTTTTTTTAGGGTTTCAATGTGAATTTTGCCTGAGTGTATATAAACTCAACTTTTTTGAGACAGTTATTTTCCATTATAGATACTTTTTTTTTTTTTTTTGTCCTTTTTGAGACCGGCCGCACCACGCTCAGCCAGTGAGCACTGTGAGCGCACCTGTCATCCCTATATAGGATCCGAACCCGCGGTGGGAGCACCGCTGTGCTCCCAGCGCTGCACTCTCCCGAGTGTGCCATGGGCTTGGCCCTAGATACTTTCAAGAGAAAATATACTGTTAATTCTACAATGAATTTATCCCAAGGACAATTTGCCTATCAGTATGTCTTTCTTTACACCCTTAGATATCTTTTACACAAATCATGGATGCAATTGCTGCCTAAAACCCTTTAAAGGTGGAGGGAAAGAGGTGTTTGAACATGCTGAAGAAGGAGAGATTTGAAACTGTCTGAATAATGACCTCTTAGCCAGTGCAAAAATATTACCAAAAGAATATAAGAAAAGGAAAACAAGCATGTGGGGAAAATAGAATAATTTAGTCAGGTTCCCTCAGCTTAGGTTTGGCTGGGGAGTCCAGCAGCACAATTCTTGTAAACAAGTTGTGTGGGTGGAATTAGTGTGCATGTGCACCCATGTATCTTTCTAGTTAATTACTTTTGTGTGTTCTGCAGTTTGTGAAGCAGGCTGGTGGCAGAGAGCTCATGTCTAACAATAGGGCTTGTTTACTCTGCTGGCAGCTGCTCAGTTTCAGTTTTTCTTTGGACTTTGCCAGTACCAGTTGAGTTTTGGAGTTTCTGGATTTCTCTGTGTGGACTGCTTAGCTCTTAGACATGTGTGTGCTGAATAAAGACTACTCTTTCTTCAACCAAG
>NW_007732195.1:187918-189531 GCF_000696425.1 Galeopterus variegatus | reverse complement strand
TTTAAACAGTGAAATGAATAAATGTATCAATTGTGCATATACTTTGGAGAGAGAAAGAAAACCTTCTCTTACATCAAAAATAATGGTGGGCAATTCAGTAAGACAAAACACTGGAATGCCTCATCTAAAATCTTCCAAGATGATAAGAAAATAGGTGTTACAGTTAAAATGATCGACTTTCTTTGCTAGTTTATTTATGTTCATTTTCGAAATGTGTTGTTTACTCTCATCTTGTAGGCCAAGGGGTCTAAACTTCTGGACAATCAACCCTCTGGAGGCTTAAATTTCGTAGTATGAAAATGAATGTACTATCTGTTGCATTGCACCTGCTAAATAAACTCTCATTACCTATGCAACAAGGACCACAGAGGACACAGAACAGCACTGTAAAATCAGTTATGCAGTGTGCATTTAGAACAGAAGCAGCACTACCCAAACAACCCAGGAGGAAAAAAAGGACATCCCCACAAGGGCAGGGACACACAGATTAACTGCTAAGCAACCAAGAACTCTTCAATGCACACCAAATTGGCCATCATTATTTTAATGAGCTGTCTGTAATTTTTAAAAGCATTTGCTTTTATGGCAGATTCATAAACTCTGTTCTAATGGAGTCATTTATTAATTTGCTTAAAGATCATTGCTGAGACAAAAGCCTAACAGATTTAATAGAATGCATCTTTACATAAGAGCATGAAATTGTCAGTTAATTTCCTAAATGTTTCTGTAGTGTATTGTACCAAAATTTTCCCTGTGAATTATCTTTTTATGTTAAAGTTATTAGAACTCTTAATCCAATAATATTTCCTACGACTGTCGTTTTGGTTACTGAAGTGTTTATATATATAGTGCTGCTTTCAATTTGAATTTCTTTTGATCTATGCTCTAATCTTGCCCTCTGTGAAAGACTTTACCTATCCATCTCATTAAAATGCCCTGTCTCCAATTACTCTTCTTTGCCTTTACCTTCTTTATTTTTCTTCAGTGCACTTAATACCTTGTTTATTTGTTTTCTCAGTAGAAATTAAGCTTCTTAAGGACAAACACTTTGTTCAATGCTGCCTGACATATTTATTGCAGGGGCTCAATAAATGTTTGTCAAGGAAATGAATGAAAAGACCAAAGCTGGACATACTGAATTCATTTCAATTCACCTTCAAAATGCTTGTCATTTTTAATTACCTAACCATCAACTTTAGTGCACTTCAGTCTCAGAAGTTATCTGCATTGCTGTTCTCTACAATCATTCAGCATTGTCCTAGTTCAGGCCTTTATTTTATCAGACTGAGACAATGGAACAACCTCTTAGTGATTCTTTTTGGTTTCAGACTGTGTCTACTTTTAGTCCGACTCTATAATACCACTGGACATCTTTTTAAAATGTCATCACTTCAATGTAACCTCACAACAGACCCACATGCTCAAAATGGCATATGAGACTTTAAATCTGGCCACTACCTGGACACAAGAAGAGGCTGTGAATTCCTACTATTTTTTGTGTGTTTGTTTTGTTTTTTGGAAAGATTACATGTTATCTATTAACATGTAAAACACACACATGTCTTGTGTTAACAATACCTTTTTTGAAGATCACCTTTATTAAAGTAAAAGTA
>NW_007732195.1:180360-187023 GCF_000696425.1 Galeopterus variegatus | reverse complement strand
TAACTAAGAGGAAAAATTAAGTTGCAGAATAATCTGTCCAATATTATCTCACTTTGTTAAGAAGAGGGAGAGAGAATGAGGAAGAAAGAGAAAGAAAGAGAGGGTGGAGAGAGTATGCTATAAAAATAAACTTGAGCTTTCAGCACAGCATCTTAATTATAATAAAAATATTAAAATATTTGTATTTGGTCAATATCTTTTAACTTAAACTTATAACTCCTTGCTCTATTGTAATATATGTGCTTTTAAAATGTTGGTCAACAGGTACAATGTTATAGTTAAATAGGAGGAATAAGTTCTGGTGTTCTATTGCACAGTGGGGTGACTGTAGCTAACAATAACACATTGTATATTTAAAATAGCTAGAAGAGAGGATTTTGAAAGTTCCCACAACAAAGAAATGATAAATGTTTAAGGTGATGGGTACGCCAGTTGCCACAATTTGATCGTTATACAATGTATACATGTATTGAAATATGACATTGGATCCCATAATTATGTAGTTACTGTGTCAATTTTTTTTTAATGTAGGAAATATAGAATATTTGATGTTGAATGGACTTCAGTGTACTTACACATTTTCTTTGTACTGATGAGGAAGCTGAGGTTATAGAGATATTATACTTGACAAAGGTCACCATAGTATGTTCAAGATGAATTTAGGGATAAACTTATACATCTTGACGTTTAGATTGGTAATCTTTCCAATGAGCCTTGTTGCCTCTCAAAAATATTTGCTCCTTGTTTGGGCTTGAAATTCTTTAGTTATTATTATCATGTCGATTACATGCAAAACCTTAGAATACTTTGTCAAGAATAAAAATGTCATCAAAAAGCCAAATTAATTAAATTTGTATTGATTTAATTTGAAAAAGGAACTATAATTTTTTCATAAAAGTGTGATTAAAAATTACGATTAGATAATATCATAAATTTTAATAACTTTAACATATTAATCACAAAGAAAGTATCTCAAAGTTAATCAGGTTATAAAAAAATGTGCCTAAGCTAAAATTTAAAAGTAGACTGGATATTGTTCTGACTGTCATGACAGGTAATTCAGTATGCCAATTGATTTGTTTGACCATTGATCACATGGTAATATTGCTGAGATTTCAGATTCACGTACATCGCATATTTTCTAGACACAAACTCAATTTAAAGTGTCATAAATAGCTTCTTTTTGTTTTTGTACTTGGGATATATGTGGACCTAGACGAAACAAAAGCCAAATGAAATGCTTAAATAGCTATATTTTATTCTAGACTACTCTCTGCCATGCATTAATGGCCGTATTTAGAATACTTTACTTCTTTTTGTTTTTGTACTTGGGATATATGTGGACCTAGACGAAACAAAAGCCAAATGAAATGCTTAAGTAGCTATATTTTATTCTAGACTACTCTCTGCCATGCATTAATGGCCGTATTTAGAATACTTTCTGATTTATTAAGAGCTGTGCAACTGCATTTTATATCAGGTAGAATATATGACTTCTCCCTTATCAAGAAGTTTTGATGATACAATGTTGAAATATAAAGCCATCACTCTTGCTTAAGAAGGAGGGGGAGGAGGGAAGGGGGAGGGGGAGGAGGAGGACGAAACAGACCAGACTTTTCCTAAAATCCAAAAAGAATAATAAAATATTTTTGTATTTTTTGATTGCCAGTTCAGCTATTCAGTTACTATAAGCAGAAGCTGGCTGAGTCAGAGAGTAATATTAGTAGGTTTGAAAAGATAGAGGAAATGTACATGATCCTAACTAGAATACAGTGTGTACTCTGCATAATCTATTAGACACTGACACCAGAGATGTATGGACCCTGACTCTGAATTTTTTAAAAATCTTGCAGACCTATTAGATATTCAAGTAATATTTTATAAAGAATGGATGTATAAAAATAACATAAATACTGACACAACCAAGTGCAGCCATATAAGTCTTCCTCCAATAGTTTAAACCACTGAAACCAGGTGCATATATCTTGAGAAGTCTTTATCATTGAGATGGATCTTGAGCACAGCATTAAATGAGAGGTGAAAAAGGGTAAGAAAATCAACCTGCAGAGGATATGAGGTAGAGGAAGGTGAACCTAGCAAAATCACCTGAAGAGACAAATATTTATTGTTGTGGGAGGGTCTGAGATCGGTTGAAGAGGACCCATAATGAGTTAGCAAGTAGACTTTAAATCTAATGATTTGGATCTACCAAAGGATTCTGGGAAGGAGTAGGTATCTTATTAAATTAAGATTGAAAATTAATATATTTTTATCACAGCAATGGTTGTGAAAATAGAGGGAAAAGGATAAATTAAAAAGATAAAGTAAAATTGTCAGAAACTAGAGGGTTCTTTGTGAAATACTGATTTTCTTGCAAAACAGTGCTATTTGACTAAAATAATACATTTTAATAAAAAAATTAATTGAAAATATTTAAAATTGATACTACTCTATTTTAAATATAACCTGTTTGGCCTCTGTATTCCCTTTTGCTCCCCTTGCTAATCTTTCTCTCCTTCTTAAATATCTCCAGCTTTGAATTGCATTAAACTATACTATCCATTTCCTCTCTTTGCTGCGGTCTTCTGACTCAGCTTTCTCCCCCTCATTTCTTGAAGATTGTAGTTTCTGTCTCTTCGTTATTTAGTCCAGCACAGTTTTTCAGTTAATTATTGATTATTTCAAACTATGGTTAGATGATCCATCTAGTACCTTACCTTCATATTACCAATACCAATTGTCCTGTCGATGCTCCCGGCCTGAGAAGGAACCAGCCCCTCTTTCCTACTCAAGGACACCATTCCACCCATTCTCTGCTTTTTCTTCCTGCACTATATTTTACTTCCTACTATTGGATAACTCCAAACCTATATAAACATATTTCTCCTGTCTTGAAAAATAAAAACAAAACAAATAATAACAACTTTCTTGACTGAATGTTTCCCTTTAGCGCCACACTTCATTCTCTGTTCTCTATTTATAGTAATCATCTCTGATTTTCTGTTCTTAATACATGTAAATGCTATTCTCCCTTTCTCTTTACACCCCTCTTAGTTCTACCACATCACCATTCTTCTTTTGTATTGGTCACTAATAACTTCCATGTTGCAAAATTCAACCCAGGATTTAGTCCTCATATCACCTGACCTATCAGCAGCATTTGATAGAGGCAATCACTTCATTGTCCTTGACACACTTTCTCCACTTGGTTTTCAGGACACCACTCTCTCAGTTTTTCTTCTACCTCACTGGCTGGCTCTTCATGATCCGCACTGTTCGATTCCACTCATCTCCCAAACTTGTGACATGAAGTTGTACAAGTTCAGCCCCAAATCTTCTCTATCTAAACTCACTCTTTTAGCACTCTTCTCCAGTCTCATAGTTTTGATTACCATTTATTATATGATGATTCACAAATTTATATCTACAACTTCAATTCTTCTCTGAACCAACAGGTACCTAAACTACCATTGGACAACTATGCTTAGAAATCTAATAGGTATTTCAAACTTAACATGTCCAAAAATAAACTTCTATCGTTTCCCCCAAATCTACTCCTTCCGAACTCTTTCTCTTCTCAAGTAACGGGCATTTCGTCTGTCCAGTAGGTCAGGCCAACAAACTTGGATTTTCCTCTTTCTCTCTCATCTCATATCCAATCTATCCAAAAGCTTTGATGATTCAACCTTCAAAATATAATCAGAATTTGATAATTACTTATCACCACTATCCTGGTCCAACTCATCATTGTCAATAGTCCATCAGGAGGGTATGGATAATGTTCCCCTATCTCCATCCTTATCAAACTACAGTCTCATCTCTACTTTGCTGAAAGGTTATCATTTCAAAAAGTAATTTATTTATATCACTTCTTTTCTCAAAAATCTTATTACAGCATCCCATTTCATCCAGGAATTCATATGATAGTCTGCAAGCCTGTATCTCATTATTTCTTTCAACTTATATCCCATTATCAACCCTGCCCCACATTTCATTCTAGACACATTGGTCTCTTTGTTGTTTCTAGGCAATGGCATGCATGCTACTATGGGTTGAGTTGTGTCCCCCAAAATTTCATATATTAATCCCCACGTAAGAGAATTGAGGGTGGGAAATCCTATCATGGTAATTTAAAGTTGAGACCTTTAAGAGTTGCTTAGATTATGAAGACCATGACTTAGCGAATGAACTGATCCATTCACGGAGTAATAAGTTGATGGTTTAATGGGTTGTAATGGGCATGGTTCTGATGGCTTTATAAGAAGAGTGATTTAGCAGGTTAGCTCTCTTGTTCGAGCCATTCACCATGTGACACACTGCATTGCTATAGAGCCACCACCAAAAAGGCTCTCACCAGATGTGTTCCTGGACATTAGACTTCCCAGCCTCTGAACTGTAAGAAATAAATTATATTTCATTATACATTATCCACTTTCAGATATTCTGTTATAAGCAACAGATACAGACTAATATACATGCTCTAATTTTAGGGAATTTGTATTTATCATTCTCTTTACCTAGAATGCTCACTCCTAGTTATCTTTGTGTTTTTTTTTTTTTTTCCACCTTTAAGTTTGTGCTCAAATGTCACATTCTCCAGGAATCTCCTGCTTTAAAATGAGGACTACTTGTCCCTGTATTGCACTGCCTTTCCTTCTTATTTTTTAAACATGCATTATGTTTATCATCATCTGACGTACTACTTTTCTTCTTGTTGTCTGTCATCCCCAAGTAGAATATAAGCTATTGTATTAATTTCTTAGGGTTGCTCTAACAAATTACTCAAACTTTGTTTTTTCAAACAAAATGTGAGAGAAGAAATTTCTGGAGGCCAGAAATCTGAAATCGAGTTGTTGGCAGGCCACACATTTTCCAAAGGCTTTAGAGGAGAATCCTTCCTGTCTCTTCTAGCTTCCAGCAGCTCAAGGCATTTCCTGGTCTGTGGCTGCATAACTCGAGTCTCTGTCTCTATCTTCACATGGTCTTCTCCTCTTTTCTCTATGTCTTCTCTTCTGTCTCCTATAAGGACACTTGTAATTGAATTTATGGTGCACCTGGATAATCCAGGATAATCTCATCTCAAAATCCTTAGCTCAATTACGTCAGCAAACAACCTTTATCCAAACAAGATCACACATTCACAGGCAATAGGGGTTGGAGACGACCATTCAACCACTATAACTATGTTTCTAGCACCAGCAATCATGTGTAGCATCGTGAAACATTCTCAGTAAATATTTGTTGAAAAAAATGAAAGACTTCTTTGGGAATGCAGACCAGAATTTGGCAATTTTTTTTTTCTTTTTTCCTGCAAAGATCCAGATAGGAAATATTTTAGGCTTTGTGGACTGTAGACCCTCTGTCACAGCTTCTCAGTTCTGTTGTTGTAATTCAAAAACAGCCATAGACAATACAAAAATTAATGAACATGGCTGCATTCCAATCAAACTTCATTTATGAACACTGAAATTGGAATTCTCATGTGTCGAAAATATACTTTTGATTTTTTTTCAACCATTTAAAAATGTAAAAAACTTTCTTCGTTAATGGGCTGTGCAAAAACAGACAGCAGGCCAGGTGTAGACCATTGTTGCTCAACATGTCTTCTCTATGGGACTGATTGTTCAGGATTTGTAGAGGTGTTAATTAGAAAATAAAGTGGGTCCCTTTTGTTGTTGGATGTGTTGGGAAAAACCGGATTTCTCAGGACATTTAGAATGCATATTCCAACAGACTTGCTTACACAATTATTGCTCATATTATGCTCATATTAAATAGCTTTTTGCTTGTTTCTCGGAGAATCCCTCAAGACTATAGTGTGGTTTGTGAGAGGAGTATTGGGAAATGCTGATATGGACACATTTCTTCAATATATTACATGCAACTTAGGGTTCTTATAGGCAATAGGCAATGTTGGAAAACTGTAATTGAGGAAATGACGGGAAGAAGTACAAGCCATAGACTTGTTACTCTACTTAGTCAGTCCAAGCTCTCCACACAAAAATTTCATGGATACCAAAGTATAAATAGATTACCGTATAGCATGAAATACTGTGCAAAGTGCATTCCATGATGAACTCATACTTGGGTTTAAGATTAAACCCTAGCAGATATGTTATTACTTTTATAATCATGAAGAAGAAAAAGTTTAAGAATTTGTAGAGTAATTTAAGAGTTGAATAGAACTCATATTATTAAATGAGTTAATACTGGTAAAGTACTTTGAACAGTGTCTCCCACATAGGGAGTGCTATATAAGTGGATGTTAAATAAAATACATAACATGCTAGGAGGAGAGGAGAGAGATAAAAATAGCTTTGAAATGAATACAGACATACACCCATTGTTGAATCCAAATTACGTATTTACCAAAGTATTTAAATATGTCTTTCATTTGAAGTTGTAGTTTATTATCGACACTGTTACTATGATTTACTTTATTCCTTAACTGAAAATATCATATTCAAAGAGTCATCAAAACCTTACCCTTTTTTGAAATAAACAGCAGAAAATCCTTACCCTCTTTTAAATAAACAGCAGATCTTAAATTGATACCTCCAAATTCTCATAATGTTTTGAGCAGCTTTGTTGCTTAGTGATAAAGTAGCTAGTTTATATTTGCTGATTATTGTTTTTGTTAATTTGTTAAGTGGACATACAGAT
>NW_007732195.1:177961-180261 GCF_000696425.1 Galeopterus variegatus | reverse complement strand
AGTAGCTAGTTTATATTTGCTGATTATTGTTTTTGTTAATTTGTTAAGTGGACATACAGATATTGCTTTGTATAAGTGTTTAGTAGATATATAGAACCTGTTTTTGCCCAGCTCTGAGCCCACAAATGCACAGCTTTTTCTTTTGAAGGTCAGTGAAGCAAACTCTATGGCATGTGAAGAAAAAATTTTGGCCTGAACTTTCTAAACTTTAGACTAAATGTTTTTTGTTACCAAATTTTAGTAAGTTTGTATATTTTTACATACTATCTTGGCATATTCTACAATTTAAGCGTTAAATATCACTTCTTTTCTCAAAAATTAGATTTTAAGGTTTTCTGTATCTGTTCATTTTGCCATATGTATATAAAATCATTCCAGAGGAATAAACATTTCTACTAAGTTCAAAAAGTATAAACTACAGTTTGGATAATAATAAAAATACAGTTTGGATAAATAAAGGCATAAGAAAATAAAATGCATGTATTTTATATTTACTCTAATAGTCACAGGCAATGACATGAAATACTAAATATAGTAGGTTCTCAATTTAAAAGAAACCTGCTCTAAATCATTAAAAAGAAAAGGATTAATTATTAAGAATTAGCATTTACAAAACCCTCATAACTGGATCATCTTGTTTGTGATATGTAAAGAATTTCATCTATAAGCTTACAGGAAAAGTGATATTTAGTTCCTTCTTGACTGGTTGTTCTGTTGCAAGGATACATAACTTTGTTGGAGTAGGATATTTCACGTTAATAGTATCTTTTGAAGATCTAAAGTTAATTTGTTCCCAGAATACAGGATTATTTACATGAGAGAATCTTTTGTTAGAAATTTAAGACCAACATTGTTTCCTAAAGGTCATTTTTCACACTTGAATTACAAAGTAACTCAGCTCTACTAATGAAACCTATGAGTACAAACAGTGTCTAATTAATTTACAGATGAAAATAGAATAATTTTCCTCAACATCTTCATTTAAAGAAATCTGATTCCTCTAGTAACTCAGCACATGCTCGTCCTTACCCATCACCTTCATGTAAGAGCCAGGCAGATGTCGGCTTGCTGCTGTGAGTAGGAAGGCTCCATGCTGAATTAATGCTCCTCTCTAGTCACTAGATTTTAGATTTTTGACCTATTCCTCTATCTCATTCTTCACTTCTCTCCCCCTTCCCTGGCTTCCTTCTTATATATAAACAGTACATACATGTATTTTATTTTCTTATGCATTTATCTATCCAAATTTGTAGAAAATGTATCTTAAAAGTTCTGCTTGTAGTGATTTCTTTATAGGATTTGTAATGAAGATTTTCAGTGATTGTGTTATTGTAGCAAATTGAAGACAGTTTTTTAGAATGGGTTCAGAAATCTTCCTCTGAGAAGGTTATTCTTTTTCTCAAAAACTGAGTCAATGACTAATAAATAATGAAAGATTTTCCCCCTAAATCTACATTATCAATACCTGTCATCTTTTGCCACTCTGCCAGTTTGTTAAGGGGGAAGTAATCCCAGGTTTTGTACTGATGCAGGGAGGGGGCTGAATATTATAAAGGATTGGATTCTGGTTCCTTTAGGTATCCTACTAGTTGGGGTTTGATCAGGAAAACAGATGCCACTCTAACATATTTCAAGCAGAAAGGGATTTAAAAGAGGGATTAGAGACATAAAACTGTCAGAAGGCTGAGGGAATTAAGGTCAGGGAAGCCAATACTGGATTATTGCTAAATATATTTCCCAGATAAATTAAGGCAATACTGTTTAAGAAATAATGAATTACAAAAACAGCAAGGAAACACCCCTAATGACTTTAGCTATGTACAGTCCTGAAGTGAGTAATTTGTAGGAGGTGCAGAGAAACCCTGGCAAACCCCTTTTATGTTTAACTGCCAAAGTTCATGAGCCTTCTCAACTCTTGGAACAATCATGTTTCTTGTCTTCCCCCTTCTAAATCTTGCTCATGGAAACTAAACCAGAATCCTTCTACTGAGTGAGTATGGAGAATGCAGTTTTCAGTCTTCCAGCTCCTAAAATATAGGGGTAAACTTAGAAGGTCAGGAATAGGGCTGATTACAACATACATTACATGTTAAATTTGCTTAAATCATATTGATGGCTGTCAAAGTGGAAAAGGCTGTTGGTAAATTATTGAAATTAACCTATAGAAACTACTCTACAATGTGTTTAGTTTATACAACTAGTTGAAGAAAGAATTTTTTATCTGTGATCCTTATCTGTGGCAGTACTATCTTAATAAGTATATTAGGATGGTATTGTCAAGAGTTTTGTTATAAATATAA
>NW_007732195.1:175980-177564 GCF_000696425.1 Galeopterus variegatus | reverse complement strand
ATAACTATGAAGTTTCATTCAATCAGATATTTATATGACAGTGGAAATGTTTATTTTAAATACTTAAAAAGACCACAGTGTTGCTTTTATTCCATATCATTGAAAACTCTACAATGTTCCTAAAGCTATATATTTTTTTTCCCTGAACATATTTTTTTATGTGTTAGTGTGTTTTGCTCAGTCATTAAGTTTCAGGAAAGAATTTTGTTGTCAAATTCAAAAACTAAATGAAGCATATTCAAATGAGGGTCAGTAGTGTATAAATAACTACAGTATGAGAAAACTAATCATGTCAATCATTCAGCAGGGCTTGGTGTCAGAACTTTAGGGTAAATAAGATAGCCATGTGACTCAGTTCCAGTTGACTTAAGCCTAATGGACAGGTTTACAGTTTAGTAAAAGAACCAGTGGACAAAGACCAGGACCATTAATCTGGACATGCCAGAGGCCTTATTAATGCCTCATTTAGGTAACATTGATTGTGCTGTCTCAAGCGCAATAGAACTTTCAGAGCTGCTAAATGTGCCTCACTTACAACAAAGAAGTAGCTGCTTAGGAAATGGAAGAATATGTTCTAGTTATCACCTCAAAGATAATATAACCAATGCAAGAAATTGTTAAACAAGGCTGGCAATTATTAAACAGGAAAATCCTGGTCATTGTCAGCTCAGGGACCTGTTAATGATGTTACACAAGAAATGCCCTTATATTCATAATTCTATTAATGGGAGAACCATTTTTAGCTTGGAATCCAATTAAACAGCACAGTTAGATAGCAGAAGATGGGGAATATAATACAACCTTCCTCACAGCTATAGCTTAGGAAACCATATTTTTTGTGACACAGGGCACACATCGGCAGATTAGAAAGATCCAAATCTAGTTTAAAAAATAAAAAAGCAGCAGGTAGTTTGTAGCAATATTGGTGGGAACAAACAAACATCAATACACAATGGCTTGGTAAAAATGAAAGAATCTCTGAATAATCAATTAGCAAAATTTGAAACTAATCTGCAAGTAATGGCCCCCAAACAAGTAAATCAATCCTGGAAGAGAGATGGTGTAATACACACTGATGATACGTGGACAATACAATGAGAAGGGACTGGGTAAAAAGCGCACTTTTCTTGGCCAACATGTTTAGAGATTCTCATCAGTGTCTTGGTGAAGAGGAAATTAAAGTTTATTTCAGAGAACACTGTATCGTGCTTTGTAGTTTGGGGCATATATTCATGCTTAAATTAATATCTAGTAAAATAATATCATTACAAAATGTTGACTTAGTCATTCTTATTTAACAAAGGCCAGGGTTTAAAATTCAGTTCAATTATTGAGACACATGGTCAGGGTAGATTGTATCTCACTAGTACTGTCTTATGATTTTGGTAACCAAAGGAGTTGAAACGCAGAATACTGTAACGAAAGTGCTCATTTCAGTTCGGTATGCTATATATTGTCCTTAGTCATTTGTGACCCAGCTTGTCTGATAAGTTTGCTAACAGAGTTAAAGATAAATTTATATTTTAAAAATGTTAGAGCAGAACTGCATTTTCCAAGTTAAAAAAAAAAAATGTTTGTAGTACC
>NW_007732195.1:172362-174778 GCF_000696425.1 Galeopterus variegatus | reverse complement strand
ATGATACACTGTGGGCACGATTTCCCTGACTTACTTCACAGAGACACCATCCCTTGTTTTTACATCAGAGCATCTAGTGAAACCAGTGTTTATTAAATCTATAATTATTGAGCTAGACCTTAAAAAATTAGGCCTCCTACTGAGAAGACTGCCTTTGTATTGCTTAGGAAATTGCTCACAGTTCCTACTGATGAAAGCCAAAATTCCATTTGATTTAGTGGCATCAAGAAATATAGCCTCAATTTGCATGATGGATTTCCAACTGTAACAAGATAAAAAAAAAAGTGGAGGAGAATGTTGACAGATTATATACATTTTACTTTGATGTCTTTTGAATACATTTGGGTGGCCTAGCAACCTCGCCCTCTTCTAATTTGATATAAATTGTGTAATTGCTTCATTAGAAATTTGCAAGGCCATATGCTAGGAAATGAAGCCAGGCAGGTGAAATGATGATGTCTCCTAATTTATTACCCACCTTGGTGCTACTGCCATGAGAATGCAGGCTTGGAAAAATACCTTGGGAACCAAGAGACACACAAAAATAAACATTTTTTCTCAAAGCCCTTAATGCAAATTAACACTCTAAACCTTGTGAGTACTTTAAATATTTGAGAACAAATGAGAAATTAGGAATGGAATCAAAAGAAAAATAGTTTTCAGAGGTATGGAAGGAAAAGGGAGATGAAAATAAGGATTATAACACTGTCTTTTTAAAGTTTTGTAAGACTTTAAATCTCGCAAAATTGGTCCCTCATGGAAAATGGTGCACACTATGGAATAAAACTTGTGGTATTTTATACAGTGATAAACCTGCTCTGTTATTTCAAGGGAGAAATAGTTTTCAAAACAGACTATCCTTTTCAGAAATAGTGTGGGCGAGGTCCTTTCAACCTCAGGAACAGTGATGGTCACTCTTGGACACTGGTAAGTTGCTGTCATCTCAAGGTGGGAAGATGAGGAGGCAAGCGTGTTATTTTGTGAAATTCCATTTTCCCACTGAGGTATATATAGAAAATAATGGCAAAGGAAGAATTTAGGATTCCAGTTCCCAAATCCTGCCTATTATTATGCTGCTTTCTTTATCTTGTGTTTGACTGGATTTAAGAAATCATACTTAAATACAATGTAAATAAAAGATTCAACAGTAATATCATCTAGAACACTCGAGTAATATTCTGTGGAAAGCAAACCGATTAGCAGTCATTGCCAATAAATACTACTGCAAGCTAAAGGATGTTTAGTTAATACCTGCACCCAAGTCAGCATTTAATTAAGAAGTGCTTCTTCTCCGTGGCAGGGAATGTTAGAGCACATTCACTCCAACCTTTTCCAAAGACTAAATCGTATTTTTGAAATCTAATAGTTTATCAAATAAGAGTAAAAATATGTAGGTTCTCAGGGGGTGATTAAAAATCTGCACATATATGAGTGTTATATAAAAATAATATTTTGAAGTCAAAAATACAAAAATGAAACTATAGTCAAATAGAAAAGGATTCTGCTGTTAAATGACTTAAAGCAAACCTATGTTTTGCACTTTAAACATTTTATAGAGGAAAATTTGTCAGAATGTTTGTTCTTATTGGTATTTAAAAACAATTTTAAGGGGAAAATGTTGATACTTCTGGTTTTTTTTTCTTTTTTTTTTTTCTCTCTGAATTCCTTCCAAATAGCATACACCCTTTCCCCACTGCACCACCTCTTTTGAGACATTCTGCTGTGGAGAAACTTACGCCGACAGGTGATATCATCACTTCTCCGAATGCTGTCACATTAACTATTTGATTTTAATGGTTTCTGATTAATGGGTCTTAATTTTTTAAGAATAAAAAATGAATAAGGAATCTATGAATAAGGAATCACACTCTAGACCAAGGATTTCCAGTTAATGCACAAATATATTGTGTACCTACTGTGCTCCTTGGATTTTAGGGCAATTGAGCTTGTGCTGTACTGTAGTGGACTACAGACATTATTTATTAGCCCATTTAGTAGTAAAAACCTTTAGAACACTTTACCCCTAATATGTCCATGGACCTTTTATAAATTATATACATTTACCATATATTACTATTGTATTATTTTCTTAAAAATCATACACATGAAAATATATTAAAAATATAAAATGAATATAAATTAAATAATATTTTTAAGTATTCTCAATAACAGTTATTAATCAGAAACATATGGTAGCAATAGTATGACTACAATTGTCTTATATTTTTGAAATTTGATTTAATATTTTGTGGTAAGGTGATTGGAAACCCTGGTTCTAAGTTCTGTTTATTTCTGTTTATTTTAATAGCTAATATACCTGAAAAAGTTACTTCTTAAAGATACATAGATCTAAAAGGCTCTATACCATTGGTATGATTTATTAAAACAGTACATATATTTTTTCAATTACAAAAAA
>NW_007732195.1:169436-171700 GCF_000696425.1 Galeopterus variegatus | reverse complement strand
GCTATATATTGCATAATTCCATTTACGTGACATTTTGGAAAAGGCAAAGTATAGGATAGAGCACAGATCAGTGATTGCAAGGGTCAGGGGTACAGGGAAGGATGAACTATGAAAGGGCCACACATGAAAAATGTTAGAATGATAGGATTGTTTTGTGTGATACTGTAGTTGTGAATACATTGCCATTCATTTGTCAAAACCACAATGAGAGAATATGTTATGCAGATTAAAAAGTCAACCAAGATGTGAAGAATCCCAGGATAGAAGGCCAACTTCAGAAAATGTGTTATGCATTCAAGACATGACCTCACTGAAAAGGTGGAGAAAAGGGATCTGACCTTGGAAACTTTGGGCACCCTTGTTTTCACTTGCTTCTATAAGGCTAAAGACAAAAAGAACTGTATGTAAACACTACTCTATATGGTAAATTCATTCCTCACTGGAGTATGTTTAGCAACTGTGAAAGTACTTTATACGTGTACTGAGGTTGAACAAGTATGTAAATAAATGTAGATAATGGTAGACACATTTCTCACTGTCAGAGATGGTAAGTTATAAATAAATAGGGAGGAATTAGAATGAATGCTGTGGTACTGGACTAGAGTCATAGATAACAGAATGAACTCATGTGTATTTAATAGATATGTACAGAAAATAGATACAGAAATATTTATATGTGAAAGGATACTTCAAAAAGTTCGTGGAAAAATAGAATTAAAAGATCATATGAACCTTTCCATGAACTTTTTGAAGTACGCCTGTATATATACATAGGATAGTACATATATATATTTGCTGGTTCTATCCACCAGGAGGTTCTAGGAGCAGTGGCAGCTCAGTAGCAATGAACACACTTAACTAGTGACCTTATTTCTTAAAGACCATTTTCCAATGATAGGAAGCTGTGATCCCTCCCTGGAGAAACAGCTGATTCTAGGGTTGGGGCAGGAAAAAATACAAGATGAGACTGGGGGCACCTTTAAATGACCCAGAAGCCAGTCTGAAAAAGTTCCCAATGGCAAAAGCTGGAACAATTTTACCAGTGAAATAAATGATGATACTATTGGATTATAACCCAAAGGATAAAATAAACATCCATAGATCAACATTGGTATAAATATATGATTGAATAAATAAATAAATTGAGGAGAAAGGACAAGTGTTCCTTCAGAACTCCAAATAATACATGTAGAAGGAAAAGAAACAGAAAATCACAGAACAGCACAGTAACAATTGCTTCTCCTTGGCAAAATCCATGGCTGAGTTCTAAAATTAGTGGCTGAAACATTAAGGAGAATGACAATATTTTCATGACCACGAAGTATCTCCCCCCAAATAATTATTAATCAGCAGGGTGGTTTTAATACATATTCAAAAATTCTCTGATACTTCCTTCTCAGGAAAGTGGAGTTTCATTTCTCTCTTTTGGATGTGGGCTGGACCCAATGACACACTTCTAGTGAATACAGTTAAGGAAATGGAAAAATAGTAACTTTGTGATGGAGGAATCTGGCAGACACCACATTAGCCAAATAATCAAGGATAATGTTACTAGTAATAAGTCATGTTGATATAAGGTATCCTCTGATATAATTTGAGGAAAGGGATACTTTGTCAAAATCCATAACCCCAGTCTCATCATGAGAAAATATCAGACAATCCCAAATTGAGATACATTCTACAAATATCTGACTGGGAATCTTCAAAAATGTTAAGGTCATGAAGAACAATTACCGGCTGAGAAAGTTACATAGTGTAGTTCTAGAGGAGACTAAGAAGGGATGACTAAATGCAATTGGATATCCTGGATTAGATCCTACAACTAGGAAAAGGTCTGAGGTGGAAAAAACTTGTGAAACCCAAATAAAGCCTGTAGTTTAGTTAATAGTATTGTGCTCATGTTAATCTCTTAGTTTTGGTCAATGTACCATGTGTGCAAGATGGTAGGTAACATTAGGGGAAGTTGAGTAAGGAATATAGGGCAACTCTATATGTACTGTCTTTGCAACTCTTTTCTAAATCTAAAATTATTTCGCAAGATGGTAGGTAACATTAGGGGAAGTTGAGTAAGGAATATAGGGCAACTCTATATGTACCGTCTTTGCAACTCTTTTCTAAATCTAAAATTATTTCCAAAAAGCTTTTAAAAATTGCCTAACCTCATCATCTTGTAATGAGCATCATTAGGGCCGAGCCCGTGGCACACTCCCACCGCGGGTTCGGATCCTATATAGGGATGACCGGTGCGCTCACAGCGCTCACTG
>NW_007732195.1:165761-168540 GCF_000696425.1 Galeopterus variegatus | reverse complement strand
ATTGGCCCTGGAGTCCGTGTTGTTAACCGCTACGATTTACTGCCTCACTAAGTTTGCTTTTATGAGGGGTCTAAGGCATTTCAAGCTTGAGAACTTTAAACTAAGTCATAATTTAAAATTCGTGGACCCATGGGTCATACAAAGCGGTGCTACATATTCCTATGAATACTGGCTGGTAGTTTACAATGTCTCAGTCTGTCCTGTTCATTGCAATGCCAAGGAAATATTTCCTGAATGCAACCTGGGAAGAGTGGTAGACTGAGTTCTGCTCTGACTTCTCCTGTGGGTGTAATCCTTTAAGTTACAATTTAATGTAAGAGATTCCTAGTGGATGCCCCATCTTGGGCAGGCTCTGGGCTTGGAGGTTTACTGACCTCTGTGCTCCTACTCTTGACAATAAATATTTGTAAAATGTTGACACAATGAATGGAGATGCTTACCATAGACTATCGAGTCTTTTCCTCTAAGGAATAAAAAGAGTTCAAAGAAAGGAATCTGAAAAGTTTCATGAAGAAGTGTATGCTTTCTATGGTTTAGAAAGGTAAGTGAGAAACTGAGTGATACAAGCTGCAGTGGGCATACACTTTGAAATACCAATTCACGATCAGTTCAACAGTTCTGTTTCATTATTTCCAAAACACCTTAACTGCCAAGTATTGAGAATAAAATTGATATATTTGTGATGTGAGGTGATGGCTGAAGATAAAAAGAGGTTGATAAATTTTCAGCCCATTCCAAGACTTTTCTTGGCTTAAAATATTGGGGAGTAGGAATAGAGGGTGACAAGTTCCAGGCACAATTATTTATATTGTCAAAACTGGCAGATATTGACTAGCAGTTTTCTGAGTGGCTTATTCTTGATGAAAGCGTCATGGGCTAAATTTAGTTTGAGTACTCATGGTGACTGAGCAAAATTGATTTTTAAGCTTGGAAGCTTACTAATTGTCTATATAAGCATATAGCGTAATTGATGCTGTATATTAAAAATAACCAACTTGAACACATTGAGTGTTTTTTTCCTCTAGTTGCATAAGACATCTGAGTATTTATTGAAATAAATTTGAATGGCCATATGTATGGTAATTTAGAAGGTAATAACTATGTTTTTAGGCACAATGATTCAGTCATGTCATCATTTCCAAATGGTACAATGTCGAGTATAGTACTTGAAGTAATATAATTTGTATGAGTTGGTCTTTTTTCTTATGCAAATTATTAAGTTTTGACTGCATCCCCTTCATGTGATCATGATGAGAAATAGAAACCCTACTAACTCCTCAACACTGTTCTCTACACGCAAACTTTCCTAGCTAGAACTCATCTTTTTTCTGAGTTACTTTAATACCTATTGTGACACCACTCATATGACACATGCTATATATTGCCTCATATAGAGCTATACATATAATCATGTCCCATTGTTTTTACTTTTCAGATGAAGTGCATTTTTATTATAATTGTTTTAAAATAATCATTAGAATTTAAATAACTTTTACTTTATGGAAAAGATGCTTTAAATATCTTTGTATTCTTCAGCTATCCTAGGACTCTGACCATAGGAGGTTCTCATTAAGAATCTGTTGAATAAGCAAACTAATGAATTTGTATCCCATAAATAATAAACCTTATCCTAAGAAGATAAAAGAGCAATGCACTCCTTTGAACCAGAAGAACTGAGAGGTTTCTAGGATGCTGAACCAACCCATTTATTTAGTTACCTATGAATTCAATATAAAATTCAGTAAAACAAGTGAAAATGAGAGTTCTGCATATATTAATATTAAATTTATTGAATGAATCTTTAGTGACGTATCTCATAATGAACGCTGAATAGCAAGATTGTGCCACCTCTTTACCATGACAGTTGCAGAGTTTAATTGTACAAATAACTCATGCTATATGTGCTGTATTATATTTATTCATATACTATAAATCAAGAAAAACATCCAACATGGCTATTTGTAAGACAGAATATCTATTTGATATAACCATAAAACAATTTTAATAGCTTTTAATTTCATTTGAGCAAAATTCTGGACAGCATGCTGCTCCAGTATTAAAATTTTATGGCAATAACATCTTTCATTTTTCTCATTATTGGGAAATGATAGTACAACCTTGCAGAAGGTTAGCAAAACTGTTCACTATACTTGTCATTCATTGCCTTCAGTTAATTGAAGGCTGGCACTATTGAGACATACATAATTACATAAAGATACAGTACAAAGTCCACTGCCAATCCAAACTTTCCATTCAAAAGGTTTCTTGTATTTTAAAATGCACTGTTATACAGCCTATTGATTGACCCCTTATGGAACATTGAGAATAGCTAGGAATAGGAGACTTAACTTTCCATTCAAAAGGTTTCTTGTATTTTAAAATGCACTGTTATACAGCCTATTGATTGATCCCTTATGGAACATTGAGAATAGCTAGGAATAGGAGACTTGTGAAAGTTAAGAAAAGCCGTGAGGCAAAAAAGAAGATTGAAGAGATAACCCCAAATGCAGACATAGTACAAATATCAGCTAGACAGATATCCAGCTTTCAAATCTGAAGACAACCAAAAGGATATTTCTATGAAATGGTACCCTTTTGCGGTACACAATGGCCCAATGTGAAATAAAACAGTAATGCTCAATTTAGAAGATTGTATCTAATTTATTATGTAAGTCACTTAATGGCTCACTCCTCAGCATTATTTGCACCAAAACATTGCAGAAATTTAACATTAATACACCCTCTGTGGATAATCCAAAGGCCAAACGTTTGCTCCTTT
>NW_007732195.1:164452-165099 GCF_000696425.1 Galeopterus variegatus | reverse complement strand
CAGAAATTTAACATTAATACACCCTCTGTGGATAATCCAAAGGCCAAACGTTTGCTCCTTTCCAAAGATGGAATTGGTTCTCATCATTTTTGTGTTGAAACCAACCCCCCAAATTAAAAGACCAAACTCCCTTAATTTGTATTATCCAGAATTTTTTACCAAATAATTAGTTTCTTATAACTAGACACAATTTATATTATATCTCTGGAATGTGACAAATGAGCTTTTCCAAAAAAAACAAATGATTAAAGAAAAATGAATTAATGAAACTATCCTAAGTTTTAAGTCTTAGAGCAAAGAGAAAATAAGAGCAGACTAGTATGTGAATAGGAATGGGTAAAAACAGAGTCTATTTGGGAGGTTGGCATGTGGATGCAATTCTCAGGAATACAAATGTGGCTTAAAATCTTGCCAGAACCTGTTTAAAAAGCCATTCCAAAATTATTTGTACTGTGTACATGTAGTGGCAGAACACAGTGATACAGCTAAAAACAGGTATATTCAGAATTCTGTTATTATTGAAACATCCCTATGTTAGATGAGGGCCCACAGATTTGGCACTGTGGGGCATAGATTTCCTTTCTGTGCCTACAGAAAGTCCCAGCATTGACATTCATCACCGTCTTCTTCAAGTAGACTTTGAATAT
>NW_007732195.1:157134-163270 GCF_000696425.1 Galeopterus variegatus | reverse complement strand
GGAGCACAGAGGATTTTTAGGGCAGCAAAACTATTCTGTGTGATACTGTAATGGTGAAAACATGACATTACACATTTGGAAAAACCCACAGAATTGTACTATACGAGGAAGGAACTCTAATGTAAAATTAAGGTGATAATAATATATAAACATTAATTCATAATGGTTACAAATGTATCACACTAATGTAACATGTCAATAATAGGAGAAACTGTGTACATGCGTGGAGAGGGTATGGGAATTATATGTTTTCTCTGCTCAGTTTCTCTGTAAAGCTAAAACTTCTACAAAAATAAAAAATATATACATTTTAAATAAAAGCAAACCTGTAGTCTTTGTGTGGTTACTTGAAGTAGCAATTATTAACTCTTTGATTTCCACTAAAGTCAAAAATCCAGGAAGAATTAACACAGTGAAGGCATAGAGAGATATGTCACGCCCTCATTCAAGACAGTTAGGTTTTTCTTGTATCCATGCTCATGTAGGAGAAGTGTTGAAAAAATTACATTAGGATATTCAGCCTAAGAAGATAGTACTGTCAGCTGTTCACAAATCCAATATTTCAGTGTGGTAATTATTCATAAGGGGAATGATTTATTCTTTCCATTCTCTATAAACTCAATGAAATATTTTGCTAAATGTTACAGAACAAATTAGTAGAAATAAAGGACAATTGCACCTTGAGAATCATTAGCAGTTTTCAGTTCAATGACAACTTCACAAATGTAAATCCACACAGCTTAAAACTGTAGGGCTGTCTGTGAAAACCTAATGAAAGAAAGTTGATAGTTGATAGTTATTGATAATATGTTTCCTGGGTTATTTGCTCAGATGTAGTTATACTGGTTGTAGTAATAGTAGTAGTAACTGTAGTAGCAGCAGCAATAGGAGGAATTGGAGATAAAGAAGGAAGAAGAGTATGACCATGTACCCAGTACTGTACTACTGTACTAAGCACTTTTGTACTTTATCTCATGTAACACTCCAGATGTTTTGACTTTAGTAATATAGATGTTTTGATTTTAGTTGTAGGAGGAAATTTCAAGATATGAAGAAACTTGAGTCTGAGAGTCTCCAAAATATACTGTTTAACTTACCTGTCATAGTGCTGAACCCACTGAAAAATAAGACAGAAGAATATCGAGTGGTAGCAAATATTTATTTTTTATTGATAAAACTGACAAAGGAGAATATCACTTACATCTGCGTCAAGTGGGTTTCCCAATAATTCCCTAAATTGGACACACTGACCTACCCTAGAAGAGCAAAGTAGAGTTTGTCTTCCTTAAGACAGCTCACTCTCAAGATGAAAAACATGGAAGGGCCGAGCTGTGCATGATGATCTTCTCCTTGACTCACAGATCAAGTTGGTGATTTCACTCTCTTAGGGCAGAAAGTATGTGGGACTGGAGAAAGGTCAGTAATGCACCACTAATGAATAGCAAGAGTGGAGAAGTGTCCTCCACACCCATCAAAGTCTTCGGATTTTTGGTGTTGTCACTGTTGTTGCTGCTTGCTTGCTTGCATACACCACCAGGCTTAACCATTGAGTCAAGGTTCAAGGCATGGTGAGTGCTCCCTCCAAGCATAAGGCCAACCATCTATCAAAGAATACTGTGCCCCTTACAATAAGGTTATTCCCTCCGTGTAAATTTCCAAGGTTTGAAGTATGTCCTTGAGATGACTGGTTGTAAAAATTCTGCCCACAGAGGGCAATAGGTTCAGGTTCTTTCTCAGAATATTAGACACTATAGTACATGATACATTTGAAGAAAAGAAAAAGCTTATTTTTCTATATCATATTATATTCCTCCAGGGAGGCAGGATTTAGATTAGATTTTCTATTAGCCCTTGAAGCCTAGTCTCTTTCCATCCATCATGTCAGATATTTCTGGAGCAAGTCCCCCTATGTATTAACCTGATAATGAAGAGAGAGAGTGTATTTTGAAGATAAAAGAGAATCAGCTCTGAAGTGGTTAAGGGTGCATTGCTGAAGGGACAAAGGAGTAAGAAATATCTGAAACTGGTTGCAGTAGCAGATGTTTTCTTGTGGGAGAGTGAATAGAAGCACTGCTAAGACTAAAGATGACTTCAGTTCCAAATTTTGATGAATTATCTTTAAAGGACAAGATCAGTTTTGTCACTGAAGTGTTAAAAGGTTTGACTCTTATCACACTTGAATCTGTTTCTTTATTTTGAAAAGTAGCAATTTGGTCCTTTTCAAGACCATATTTTGTTTGTATACCTTGTTTACCTCAAGATCTAGCAAGTAACATGTTGTGCAATTCAGATTTAATTTAATCTCTGCTTGGCTTCCTTAATTAAAATAGAGAGAGGATAAATTCTCTTTCATTGCCTATAAATGCATCTTTCATAAATAGAATATTTATAAAAGTGCTGAGTGTGTAATGAGTGATGAAGTCTATTCAAAATTGAAGTCAGAAGATATTCATTTATTGACATCTGGGGCAATGTTTTCAATACCCTTTCATTGCCTATAAATGCATCTTTCATAAATAGAATATTTATAAAAGTGCTGAGTGTGTAATGAGTGATGAAGTCTATTCAAAATATTCAAAATTGAAGTCAGAAGATATTCATTTATTGACATCTGGGGCAATGTTTTCAATACCTATTAACTTTTAAAATAACAAACTGTTCTTGTGGGACGCTCTTATAATGCGTCCAATTTTTCCCAAAAAGATACACAAAAGATTATTTCCTGAGTTTGGAGGACAGAAGATCTTCCTTTACACCTACTTTTTCAACTCCTTCTTTCCTTATTCTAATGGAGTCATTGATGTTTCCATTAATGGGTCTTTTCATACTCAGTAGTCAAGGAAAGAGATCCTAAAATGCTAATTTCAATTTTTTTCTTTTCTTCTTTTGGGGCAGAATATGAAGCATCAACATTTAAAATTTTCCTTAATACTAAATATTTCTAAGGAAGGTGGAAAGATTAATTTATTAAAATGGCACTTACTGTTTTTTAATGTGTGCCTGGAACTATACTAAGAGTTGAGAATATGCTAAGAAACATGGCACAATATTCCAGGATAGTGGAGTGTGGTTATAAGCATGTGATCTAAATTTCATTTTAGGCAGATACTTTAAGCAAAATTAGTAAAGATTGTGTGTAGGCAAATGAGAAATAGGAATTAGAGAGTCTAATATTTAAGGATGGAATATACAGATGTTGGAATATTCCTGAAATTATTAATATGGGCCTTTACTGCATACTTATTTCATTAAATGAGTTTTAAAAAATAAAAAAAAGAGAAAAAGATCTTGGGTTATGAAACTAAGTTCATGAAGCTGAGTTTGTTTCTGAACCCTGAGTTTGAGATGCTGCTACTTTACTGCATACTTATTTCATTAAATGAGTTTTAAAAAATAAAAAAAAAGAGAAAAAGATCTTGAGTTATGAAACTAAGTTCATGAAGCTGAGTTTGTTTCTGAACCCTGAGTTTGAGATGCTGCTAGGACATTATTGTGGAAATCTCCAGCAAGCAGTTGAAAGTCTGGATCTGGTGCTCAGTAAAGGATCACCAGGACGAATATAGATTTGAGACACATAAATTTCTTCTGATATTTGAAACATAACTAGCAGGGTCATCCCACCCACTGATGGTATATCATCAATAGAGAACATAAGAGTAAGACAATATAAGGAGTATGGAACTGGTAAAATAATAAGAAAGGGTTTAAAAGCAGTAGTCTTCAAAGAATTCTAAGGAAAGAGAATCAGAGAAACTGTTGGGACCAATATTCTAGACAACCTTCAAACTATAGATTATATATATAATATCAGACATATTCCTGTTAGTGTTTGCTTTAATTTAAATAGTTTTATACAAAAGAAAATAAAAGGCAGCTGCATGTATCTATTTTGTTGAGCATATTAATGGTTACCTGAACTACTGATAATATCTCAGAAGTGACAGTTTATAATATGCTTTTGTCACCAGTACACAAATATCCATTCTTCTGCCTTAATCAAGCTGCACTTGGGAGGCTCTGATGAACTACTGTTAGCCAACAGGGTGCCCCAGTTGTCTTTAAGTCAATGTGCCCTGTACATTGGTAGGCTTGTCTCTTGTCCATAGGCGAATTATTTTATTCACAAGGATCGTAATGACTTACTCTGCTTCATTTCACTTTCCTGCCCACTTTTCAGCCATAAATCAACTTCTTAGGTCCCAATTGACAGCTAAGTCAGTATTAGACAGCCCTGTGCTGTGGATTTAGAGTCAATTAAGCATCTGTCTTTTCAGACAAGGAGGTAGGGGCCCAGTTCCAATGCAGTAGAAGACACATTTTCTCAGAAAAATAGTATTTCTCACTTCATACGTTGGACACATTTGCCTACCTACAAATAAAAATAGCTAAGGTGACTACCCAATCCCTATAAATCTATCTATTCTGGATTCGATTTTAAATTTCGTGATGCTATTTACACATCAACTTTTTTCTTTTCATTTTCATGTGTAAAATGTTAATTGGTTAATAACAGAAATAAAAATCATTTTGTAGAATTCAAAAATTGGGGAGGATGTTATATGTTGTTTGTGTGTGGATCCATGTGCATGTGTGTTTGAATATATCTAATTTAACCACTTTTAATTTAGTCAAGTTTGCTAACATCTTCATTGATAAGTAAAGGGAAAAATATCTCATACTATAGATTAGAAAACTGAGGCTTGAAGAGTTTAAATGAGCTCCGATTACACAGTAAGTTCACTCTCTAATTTGACTTTGTATTGCTCTTAGCACAGTGCCCGGCCATCAGTAAGCTCAATAGAAGTTTGTGACTAAATAAATGACTCTGAATAATTACACTAACTCGCATAGTCACAAAATGTTCTCCAAGATTGGTCCTTCAGGCACCAATGTTTCTGGAATTGAATACATACATGTATTTTGATTCTGACAATGAAAAACTTCCTTTAATGATAATGACATTTAAAAAATCATAACTTGGAGGCTGTCCAGTTAGTTCAGCTGGTTAGGGCACAGTCTTGCAACACCAACGTCAAGGGTTCGGTTCCCCATACCAGCCAGCCACCAAAAAACCAAATAAATAAAAAATAAAACATCATAAATTGTTTATCATCTAATATATTCCTATAAGAGATGAGGAAAGAATTTAAGTTCAAAATTTTGTCTCAAGAGCTAGATGTATTAGATATATATCGTCAATTCCTCAAATCTGTAACAAGAATTTTCATCTTTTCTTGAAAATAGGCTTTGAGAATATTTTATCACTGTTTTAGGAGGTATAAACTACCATAAAGGTCAATCCTTTTAAGTGGTTGAGAAAATACAAAAGTTTGATCATTTTAGTTACAAAATCCAATAGGATAATACTAGCTTATTGAAGAAAACACTGGATACCTGAATTCCTGGCAGCATGCATTTCCACAAACATTTTAGCTTTTCAATGACACAATGGCCTTGACTAAACTCATCTATTCTTTCAGCAAAATAAATGTTCTCCAAAGCCTATTGTTCATTGGTCACAACAAAATTATTTAGTTCCTGACTTTATTATGAGAACAGAATGTACTTTTATCCTTTCTCTGTCAACAGCATACTTTGGTATTTTGACAATGAAAAGAAAATGAATTGCATTATATTGCAACCAACATCATTTTAAAAATTTTATTCTTTTGTCATAATATGTATCCTTCCCATAGAATATAAAAAGAGCTTTCCATGATGTAAGTACATGGTTGGAACTAATTTAGAATTACTGAGTCAATGCCTAATAAACCAAAACAGGAATCCCAGTTTATACAATTCTTATCCAAAAGGAATTCTCCATAATATGTAGACATAACTATAAATGTTCAATTGCAAATTTTCTAGTGTAGTACTAACTGATGATTACAGTCCACCCTATTTGTATAACTCAAGTAACTCTTGGGTGTTCTCATTTATTTTTAACCTTATTTGTGCTTCCCAAACTCTCAAAGGCATGTGATGATGTGATGGGCATACCTGAAACAACAAAGAAACTATTTGTATAACTCAAGTAACTCTTGGGTGTTCTCATTTATTTTTAACCTTATTTGCGCTTCCCAAACTCTCAAAGGCATGTGATGATGTGATGGGCATACCTGAAACAACAAAGAAA
>NW_007732195.1:154036-157074 GCF_000696425.1 Galeopterus variegatus | reverse complement strand
GCTTCCCAAACTCTCAAAGGCATGTGATGATGTGATGGGCATACCTGAAACAACAAAGAAACTTGGAAAATTTTCTAGGATCTCCTATTTGACTCAAATATTTGCATGGAAAGCCAGTTTTATATTTTAAAAATGAAGATTTTAAATAGAAAAGTTCAAAGTCGCATAATTTTTGAAGAAAATGGAGGAATCTAACAAATAAATTTTATTACTACCTGCCAGCTCAGACTTATTTCAAATAAACCCAACAGGTACCCATGTTTTGGCCCTATCAGAGGATGTCTCATTGTCCAAATATGTCTTCTTTTTCATATACCCAAGTCTTTACCCCCAAATTCTTCAGCATTGAATATCATTCTCCTGCATCTTTTCCTGGACAATTTGTCATTCTAGACACTCCCTACCAGCTTCATCTCTTCTCAGACACCTTCCCTGGCCTGCTTTGATGGAGCCATAACTGTCCTCCTGGTTACCATATCTTCCAATACATAGTTCCTTTTAAAGCTTTTCTTATGCTATACTGTTTACGTATCTGCCATATTTACTAGACTATGTGCTTCTTGAGGGAAGAACCAGCATATTTCATCTTTGCATGTCTAGATTTTGAATCATTTCTTCTATTTTCTTTTCCATCTCTCCACAGACCTTAGCATGGTATTCCATACCTAGTAAATCCTTAGCATATACCATCTGGCTGACATCTGATTTACTGAAATCACTTCATCATAATCTTGTAAATATTAAATATTAAGATATTTATAATTCCTATCACACATTTTTTCCAAAAATAATGGGGCAGCTCTAAAATGTACCTAAGGAAATATATATCACAAACCCAAGACTAGGTAACTAAATTGAATTTTATGAATCTCATCCAGTTTGCATTTACTTTGGCATCTTTGAATATATGAAATCCTTAATCGGACACTAAAGCTTCACATGAAATCCTTTAAAAGTTATCCTTTGCCTTATATTAGACAGAAGGTGAAAGAGGGTGTTACTAATGTTTTGGAATTTAGCATCATAATGTCATTTGCCAAACTTTGGGGACCAATTGAATAACATTACAGGATCATTCTAAGAAATAATTCTTGTCAAAAGTATTTCCAGAGGTGATTCATGATTTAATTATTTTGCCAAATGGATATCTTAAGTTCTATATAAATGTATGTTGGTTATTCTATGGAGGGAGGAAATTAGCAAGTAAAAGAGGAATCTTTAAAGCTGTAAAACCTTTTAAAAGTGACCCATTTCTGTATAGGCCTGTGTAGAAGAATCTGACTGAAACACGTGTTTACTATGAAAAGGTCAACATATATATTACTTTTGATTACTAGAAATTCTATAATGATTTTTAGAGAAAAAATTAAAGTTAAGGTATTTTGTAACACATGAAGATTATTAATGTTAAGACAGAGGTGGAGTATATGAGAAGAAAAAAATTATGATTATTTTTTTCTCTAGCTTAGAATATTGTCTTTACTATCTGTACCAATGGAAAGCTTTTAGGCTTTTAGGCCTTTTTATATTGCAAATCATGCATGGTCATATTTATTAAACATACATATGTAAAGTTTTGATACTATCCAGTTAGTATCATAACTAACATGTAAATGGTACTATTTAACAACCTTATTTGGATAACATTTGCTACATTCATAAGACAAAATTTTCATTATTTCAACCATGGTATTATTTTTTCTTTTTGTGGCCTATATAAATTAGTATCTACACCACACACTTCAGTACTTATACCATAGTTTCTTGTGTCTTTCTAGCCATTTATCCAATAACAGCAACAGCAAAACCAAGACTTATGACAGGGGGATCTCCCCACTGGTGCAGCTGGGACCAAGGCTGTAATAATATTTGTTGCCGCTGCTGGCAGGCATTCTAGATTCCAGTAATCCTTAGGCATTTCTTTTGCTGGTCAAGACTACTTACCTAATGACCACATTGCTGAAGGGTCTGAGCCCCTGGTTACCATGCTTTTGTCAAGAGGTAATGACTAACACTATTCACCCATGGTCATTACCAGGTATAGAAGCACCAAGAGGTGCCTCATAACTTCCCTGATCTCCAGACACTTCTTCCTGCCACCATTATATAGAGGCCACTCTATCTATTTCTGAAAAGTAGAATTAATTATCACTGCCAGTAGAGAAATTCCTTTTTTAACTCAGGATCTACTGACATGAAGAACCCTGAATGAATAGGTGGCAGCCTTAGCATTAGGTTAAGTGAAACCCTGACTGTGTCACCTGGCAAAAGTTTTCCTTCAATGGGAAACAGAATCTTTAACCTGGCAGGTCCTTATGTTGATCAAACAGGCAACATTAATTCCCCAAGTGGGCAACTGATGGTGAGAATGAGAGGGTGTGACACGTGGGTGATGCCCTGCCATACCCTTACCTGCAACACCAGTGCTTAGCCTGACTTCCAGCTGCCAGCATCTGCATTTATTTTCTAGAATGCCAGGGAATTAGACTCCAGGAGCAGTCCCCATCAAGGTACTGACTGCAGTTGGAGTATGAATATCCCAGGTCCCTGGCTTCTTGGTGGTAAAGGTCTGAGCCTTGTGTTTTACATGGGCTCACAGAGTTATGCTATGAGACACAAGCTTGTTTCCCATAGTGGAAATAGCATAATAGAATGACATTCGTTGACCCCCTTCTCTCTGCGTCTCACTTCTTCACACTCCTACTACTGTGCCCTTTGCCTCTCCGATACATTACTTACATTTGGATCCTTGATTCAGTTTTGCCATCTGAAAGAAGCCATGGCAACTCAAAGAGGAGACTTGTATTTCTAGCCCTTAGTTACTGTACCCAAGTGTTCCAGCCATTAGAATATGGTACCACACAATTTTTACTATTTCAAATATATGTTACACTTTGAAAGACAGGGTCTGGAACATACAGAGTCATTCTTCCCAACCTGGTACTTATAGATGTATCTTTAAGAAGCCATTCCACATTCTATCATGCAGTATAACAGATGATGCAGTATTCTCAGAGAACCAGGAGATTCTGTGGTCA
>NW_007732195.1:151094-154026 GCF_000696425.1 Galeopterus variegatus | reverse complement strand
TCTATCATGCAGTATAACAGATGATGCAGTATTCTCAGAGAACCAGGAGATTCTGTGGTCAGTTGCTCATTGTTGCACATTCTTCACTATAAAGTACACCCATGACAAGGCAATGTTATGTGGGATTGCATAACAATAAGTGAAATTCTCTGCGAGCCCTTGCATAGTGTTGCTGGCTGAGGGACTGTGGAAAGGGAATCCAAACCGAAACATGGAGTATTATCAGTCTCAGTGAAGATGAATTGCTGTCCTCCACTTCAGTTAGGTAGAGGGTTTCAATATGACCAACTGGCCACCTGGGGCTGGTTTGTGTTCTTGAAGAATAGTACTTTACCAAGGCATAGTGCCAGTCTGTGCTGCTGCTGACGGTTAATACATTTAACAGTAGTGGTAGCTAAATCAACCCATTGAGAAGCAGTCCATACTGTTGGCCCATGAATATCCTTAATCCCTTTTACCATGGCTATTCCATTTATGTGTGCATTGTGTAAGCTGTTGAGTGGCCAAGTGTAGAGGCTAAGTAGCATCTAGTGGACAAGTCATCTTCTCCACCTAATTATTGAAAGCTTCTCCTGCAGACTCTGGGGGCCATACAAACCCTCAGTCAAAGAGTTGCAGGTGCTTACATTTGGAAGTGCTTGGGTCAGTGCACACAGATGTGTTGAGTGCAAAGCAGGTATAGATAGAGCAACAATGTGTTGGCCACAATAATGGACATATCATACATTTGTCACTTAATCCTCCTTACAAACTCCCTGAGAATTAACTATTATTCTCCCTTTAATCCAACTGGTGAACATTAAACCAATGGATGCATAGAATATAAATGACTTTCCTATACAACTTCAGTATTTTGTTTCAAATGCCATGCTATTTTCGCTAAAGCCAAGCAGCATTCAGAGCTCTCCAGTAGCAGGTTTCCTCAACAAATTCTTATCTTTGGTTTCAGAATAGCTAATAGAATACTGGGCCTCTATCTGTCCCAGAATAAGAAATTTAGATAGTATGAAGACATTAAGAATGTGTTATAAGAAACGTCAGGGCTTCCAATAAATCTCCAGAAAACCAAGCAGAAGTTGTAATGCTTCCTGTTCAAACTGAAACAAACAAACAAATAACTCTAATCAGGAATGAGGAAAAAAAGAAAACTTAAAAGTTATTCATTCAGAGAAAGAACTCATAGCAACAAATTAGAAAGCTGCGGGCATAATGCTTGCTCGGACACACACTTGTGAAGTGGTAATTTGGTGTCAGCCTGCTGTGTGGAATGTGTAGTGGGCACAGTCATTTTGGTTGACATTCCCATTTCTTCTTTCAACAGCTAGTTAAGACTACGGCCGTGAGAATAGAAAAAAAAATGAACCTATCCATAAACAGAGAGAATATGAAAGGCTGAAAGGAAACACAAAAACAAGTATACATGGCCTCACACTGTGAAGAAACATTCTGTCCCTACCACCTGGATGTTGTGATTGATTTGGAGTTAGGTTAAAAACAGGATGCAAGTCTCAGGAGGAGGAACTTCTCGGCTTGGTACATCATTACCAGAGATGTGATCTCTGCTTGAAGAGCCATGTAATCCACATGGCCATCCTGTGTGCAGTGGAAATTCAAAGAAATAGTACCAGGGAAAAAAAAGAAAAAGAAAAAAAAAATCCAATTTCTGGTTTGTTTTTCAGTAATTAAAGAACAAAACATCTTAAAATTTCAACTTTGATCTCTGACAGTCTTAATACCTTTCCCTTAAACTTTCTTTCTCTCTCTCACATACACACTCTCCCTCTTTCTCGGTCTCTTCACAATTTTCAACTTCCCATCAAAAATTCTAAGACATCCTACCTCTGTCCTTTCGGACTCCCTGATCCCAGTCCTTTCCACCATCTTCCTTGTGCTCTTATTTTTCTCCTGTGAATAGTTCTTATTTCAAAGAAGTAATGTTTTATTTTTGTTACATGTTAATATTTGTCCTCATGTCCATGTAAGACATTATCATTTGTCCTCTGTCATTGCCCAAATCAGGGTCAGAACCCCTTGGCTAACCTTGCTAGCACCAATGTGATTAGAAATAGTAAATGCTAGTGTGTGTGTGTGTGTGTGTGTGTGTGTGTGTATAATGTATGTATGTATGTATATATATGTGTGTGTATATATATATGTATGTATATATATATGTGTGTCTATACGTATATAATTTCACTTACTGTGTGCTAAGCACTATTGTCAATAATTTACATATCATAAGTCATGCCATAACTTATAAAACTCTAAGAGGTAGTACTCCAATTAACCCCGCAGTTAGGAAAAGCTGAGGCTCTGTGAATTTATGCAAATTGGCCAGTACATAGCTAGTGAGCAGCAGAGCAGGAATTTGAAACCAAGGATTTAGCTCTTAGAGCCTGTGTTCTAAATCACCATCTGTACTGCCTCTGTCAGAAGAACTTTGATTGTCTTAGACAGTTGGGTTCAGGAAAGAGGTGGCCTCATCAAAATTTAGTTGAACAGGCTGCAGCAGAAACTTATGAGGTAATAGAGGAGGTTTAAGTCAGAAAATTGCTCTTAATTTCTGCAGCCACGAATATGACGATTGTTTTCATTTATGTTTCATAAACCCGACCCTAGTAATTGGTACTCAGTTTGTAAAGTAGGAAGTTGTTGCTGGCCAATACAATGTTACGTAACAGGGTGATTGCTTCCGGTCTCCAGCAGAGTAAAGTGCTCGAACAGTCAAGGTGTTATACTCACTGGGAACCTGCTTTACAAAGGCACTTATGAAAAATAAATAAGATATTTCATCGATATTTTTAAAATATCTGAGCTAATAATGATTATCTTATGAATTAAATAATTTTTATTTGCATTGCACATACAATACACAACCTTTAGAAAAAATTTAGGAAGTGAAGACAGGCAAAATGAAAACATAAAATGATAT
>NW_007732195.1:148189-149464 GCF_000696425.1 Galeopterus variegatus | reverse complement strand
TCTCTTTCAACTTTTAAGAGATTATTTCAGTTTTATGTATTGTATACTTAATAAATATTATTACACATTAGTCATGTTTTTAAAACTCATTTTTAAAGAATTAACTTTTTCCAAAGGAACATTTGATTGTTTGGTTTTTGATATATGTGAAATAGGAACACAATCCAAACATCATATTGTATGAGTGTGTTTTGTTTCACATTCACTAGTTGATGGTCTCTTTAAGGTAATCATCCTACTAACGTGAGCTCTAAAATGGCAGGTATATTTACTTTATTATTCTTTCTCCATTACACCAATGTGCTAGGATCACTTCTCCACTCATAGCCTGTTCATCACTGTCTAGAGTGTCTTCCCCTCCTTTCATTCCATCCTCTTCCTTTGTATTGGACTGCATAAATCCTAATAATATTTCAGATTTTATCTTAAATAAATGTCACCCACCCAGAGTGTTATTTCTGGACATCAGGACTGAGTCATGTCTATGTTATTATTCTTTTCTTTTTATTGTACAGGTATATATTTAAGATTTATAAGATGATATTTTGATATATATATCATTGTGAAATGATTACCACAATCAAGGTAATTAACATACCCATCCTCTCCCATAGTTNCACAACCTTTAGAAAAAATTTAGGAAGTGAAGACAGGCAAAATGAAAACATAAAATGATATACTGCATTTTATTTTCTTCTTTTTGTATGCATATAAATATTTGTAATCCTATAAAAGTAAAATTATGTCTTACACCATGCTCTATATCCTTCTTTCCTTACTTAATGTATAATGAACACATCTCCAGATCAATAAACTTAATTCTCCAATAAAATAACACATACTTGCTATTCTGTTTTATTCTGCTAATAAAATTACTTATTTGACATCTGGTACATTGCTACAATATCATCAGGTATTGTTTATATGATTATGAATTTTAAAAAAATATCCCTGTCTTCATGGAGCTTAAACTTTGGTGGGAAGAAGCTATCAAAACTAAACCAGTGAACAAATCATGTCAGATGGAATAAGTACTGTGTAGAAAATTTTTAAAAACTGACCAAGGTGTATGAAAGTTTCAATTTTAATTAATCTGCTTAGAGAAAACTTCATGAAACAGGTAATATTTGAGCAAAGATTTGATTTGACCAGTCTCTGGTAGCAAACGCTTAGGCTTAATTATAATCATAAACAATGAAGCAATGGCTTTAATTTTGCAGATCTGTACATTTATATCTCAGGAAAAGAGAAGTAAACTTTGTATAATTCAGAAAA
>NW_007732195.1:147605-147865 GCF_000696425.1 Galeopterus variegatus | reverse complement strand
TTGCAGATCTGTACATTTATATCTCAGGAAAAGAGAAGTAAACTTTGTATAATTCAGAAAAAGATCATTTTAAGACTTTTGTTATACTTCATTAAATTATTTCTCTGTACATTTTATTTCCCTATATCTTAAACAAATTTTGATAGTCTTGTTCACTCTTTTTAAACTATGTTAATCTAATAGGGGAGAAATGTGTCTATCTCTTTCAACTTTTAAGAGATTATTTCAGTTTTATGTATTGTATACTTAATAAATATTAT
>NW_007732195.1:144511-146542 GCF_000696425.1 Galeopterus variegatus | reverse complement strand
TATCATTGTGAAATGATTACCACAATCAAGGTAATTAACATACCCATCCTCTCCCATAGTTACCGTTTTTATGTTGTGGGAGAACACTTAAGATCTGCTCTTTTAGTAAAATTCGAGTATACAATTTAGTATTACCTGTAGTCATCATGCTGTACATTATATCTGCAGAACTTATTCATCTTATAACTGAAAGTATGTACCATTTGACCTAAAACCCCCATTTCCTCCACTTCCCAGCCCCTGGCAACCACTGTTCTACTTGCTGTTTCTATGGGTTCAACTTCTTTGTTCCACATGGGAATGAGATCATGTAGTATTGTCTTTTTGTGTCTGCCTTATTTCACTTAGCATAATATCCTCTAGGTTCATATATGTTTTCACAAATTGAACATAGGATTTACTTCTTTGTTAAGGTTAAGTAATATTCCATTTTATATCTATATGTGTATATATGTGCGTGTGTGTATCACATTTATGTATATATACTCATACTGATTTACACATACGTGTGTATATATATGTGTAAATTAGTATGTGTATATATGCATAAATGTGATATATATAGTTATATCTATATCTAAATATATATATATATCTAAATATACATATATGTATATATGTGTGTGTGTGTGTGTGTATGTATCTTACTTTTTGTTTATCCACTCATTTGTTCATGGACATTTAGGTTGATTCCACATCTTGGCTATTTTGAATAATGCTGCAATGAACAAGGGAGTACAAATATTTCTTCAACATACTGATTTCATTCCCTTTGGATATATACCCAGAGTGGGACTGCTGCATCACATGGTAGTTCTTAGTTTTTTGAGGAACTTCCATAATTTATTTCATAAGGAATGTACCAATTTACAATTCCACCAACAATGTACATGGGTTCCCTTTTTTCTACTTCCTTGGCAACACTTGTCATCTTTTTTTTTCTTTTTCTAGTAATAGCCATCCTAATCAGTGTGAGGAGATATATCATTGCGGTTTTGATTAGCATTGCCCTAATGATTAGTGATGTTGAACGTGTTTTCATATGCCTATTTGCCATTCGTATGTCTTTTTTGAAAAAATGTCTATTCAGGTTCTTTGCCTTTTTCTTAATTGGGTTATTAGCTTTTTTTGCTATTGACTAGTGTGTGTTATATATTTTAGATATTGGCCCCTTATTATATATATAGCTTGCAATATTTTCTCCCATTCCATAAGTTGACTTTTCATTTTGTTGACTGTTTGCTTTACTGTGCAGAAACTTTTTCCTTTGATGCAGTCCCACTTATTTTTGCTATTGTTGCCTATATTTTCGGAGTCATATAAAAAATTTAATCACTAAAACCAATGTCAAGAAGTTTTTCCCTATGTTTTCTTCTAGGATTTTTATGGTTTCAGGTTTCATATTTACATCTTTGATCCATTTTGAGCTGATTTTTGTGTACAATGTAAGATAACGGTTTAATTCCATTCTTTTGTGTGTGGATATTCATTTTTCCCAATGCCATTTATTCCTTTCCCCATTATGTATTCATGGGAACTTTGATGAAAATTACTTGATCATATATTTGTGAGTTTATGTCTGAGCTCTCATTCTGTTCCATTGGTCTTCATGTCTATTTTTATTTCAGCACCATACTGTTTTGATTACTACAGTCTTAAAAATACTTTTGAAATGAGGTAGTGTGATGCCTCCAGCTTTGTCCTTCTTTCTCAATTACTTTGACTATTCAGAGTCTTCTGTGGTTCCATACAAATAAAAATTATGATATGTCGGGCCAGCCCAGTGGCGCACTTGGTAGAGTGCGGCACTTGGGAGCACGGCGGTGCTCCCGCCAAGGGTTCGGATCCCATATAGAGACCGGTCTGCTCACTGGTTGAGCACAGTGCGGGTGCGACACCGAGGGTTGCGATCCTGTTGCTGGTCATGGTATGGGCACGACACTGAGGGTTGCGATCCCATTACCAGTCACGAAAAAAGACAAAAAGGAAAGAAAAAATGATATGTCACATTAACAGAATGATGGATAAAAT
>NW_007732195.1:143014-144140 GCF_000696425.1 Galeopterus variegatus | reverse complement strand
GAAAAAAGACAAAAAGGAAAGAAAAAATGATATGTCACATTAACAGAATGATGGATAAAATTATATGATCATCTCAATAGATAAAGAAAAAGCATTTGACAAAATTCAACATCCTTTCAAGATTAAAAAGTTCTCAACAAATTCACTATGGAAGGAATATACCTCAACATAAAAAAGGCAATATATGACAAACACACAGCTAACATACTTAATGGTGAAAAACTGGTATCTTTTCCTCTAAGACCAAGAACAGGACAAGATTGCCCACTCTTGCCAGTTTTATTTATTGCAGTAGTGGAAGTCCCAGCCAGAAAAATTAGGGGAGAAAAAGAAAAAGAATCCAAATCTGAAAGAAGTAAAATCATCTCTGTTTGCAGATGACATGGTATTGTATACAGAAAATCCTGACGACTTCACAAAAACTAGTAATCAAATTCAGTAAAGTCGTAAGATACAAAATCAGCACACAAAACTCAGTTGTGTTTCTATACACTAACAATGAACTATCCAAAAAAAGAATTTAGGAGAACAATTCCATTTACAATAGCCTCAAAAGGAATAAAATACGTATGAATAAATTTAACCAAGGAGGTGAATAATCTGTACACTAAGGCACTGATGAAAAAATAGAAGACAAATTAATGGAAAGATATTTTGTGTTCTTGGATTGGAAGATTCGTTATTGTTAAAATGTCCATGCTTCTAAAAGTGATCCACAGATTCAATGAAATCCTTATCAAAATTCCAATGACATTTTGCAGAGAAACAAAAAAGTCAAATTTATGTTATTTATTCTTAAAGACCCTTGAACATCTCTACCATTGCCATTTTTACAAATATGATTTTAGAACTGTTTGTCTGAATATTTTACCAATGCCTGTCTCCATCATTTGACTGGAAGCTCCAACAGAATATGTTTATATTAATTATTTTTTACCCCTCAGTGAAAAATACCTCCTAAATATCTCCAGTGGATGATCACTAATCAGTGAATGAAGTAAATAATGATAATGATAATGATGAAAATGTTATTGTGCATATTCTTGCTTCTCCTATTTTTTGTAAAGTCTTAAATCTATATTTTAATAATCATACTCCAATAATCTCAGCTTAAATAAGAGTGTGT
>NW_007732195.1:140359-141427 GCF_000696425.1 Galeopterus variegatus | reverse complement strand
TTTTAAAGGGCCCTGGCACCTCCCCCGGCTCTCTCTCTCGCTTGTGATATGCATGCACCTGCTCGCTGCCCTGTCATTTCTGCCATGAGTAGAAGCAGCCTAGGCCCACAGCATCTGCACACAGCAGATGCAGCTGTACCAGCATCATGAGCCAAATAAACCTCTTTTCTTTATGAACTAATCAGTCACAGGTATTCTGTTATAGCAACACAAAAATGGACTATTACACCCCTTTTTACTAGTAAGAATAATGTTAGTATTCATCGATTGCTTCCTTTTGTTATTATAACAACCCTACGAAGCAGGTAATGCAATTATTAAATTATATTATTCTGGTTAGAATCTCACATATATTTGATTCCTTTTAAATTTTATTACTATTATTTAAAGGATATTGAAAATAAGCTCTTTAATTGTGGGTTTATAGAGGAGAGAAATTTTAGAGGTTATTATTTGGGTATAATCATTGCAACTAAGATTTATTTAGCAAGATAACGATAATTACTTCCTTCTTATGATAAAGTATTCACTTTCCTATTAAATGTAAGGGGTATAATTAGAATCATATTTATAGAAATTATCTTTTTTCTTTTTTAATTTATTTTTTGAATCAAAACACAATTGATTATACATATTTCTGGGGTATGGAGTTGACTATCAGTATTTGTGTACAGTNATTTAGCAAGATAACGATAATTACTTCCTTCTTATGATAAAGTATTCACTTTCCTATTAAACGTAAGGGGTATAATTAGAATCATATTTATAGAAATTATCTTTTTTCTTTTTTAATTTATTTTTTGAATCAGAACACAATTGATTATACATATTTCTGGGGTATGGAGTTGACTATCAGTATTTGTGTACAGTATGTGATGATCAAATCAATAGTATTAGCATGTTCATTATTACAAATAGTAATTATTCTTTGTGTCCCTCACCCAATTACTCCCTAATCTTCTTCTTGTCCTTCTTTCCCACCTCTAATAACTATAGGTCTTTTCTCTCATTCTGAAAGTTCAATGTTTTATTAAGATCTTTCTTTCTTTCTTTCTTTCTTCCTTCCTT
>NW_007732195.1:111759-138873 GCF_000696425.1 Galeopterus variegatus | reverse complement strand
CCTCCCTCCCTTCCTTCCTTCCTTCCTTCCTTTTCCTTCCTTCTTCCCACTTATTAGCGAGAAAATGCTGTATTTCTTTTTCTGTGCCTGGCTTACTTCACTTAACATAATTTTCTCCAAGCTCAATCATGTTTCTGTGGTTGGAAGAATTTCATTCTTGTTTATGGCTGAGTAGTATTCCATTGTGTATATATACCACATTTTCTTTATATAGGTGTCTGTTGATAGGCATTTACATTGGTTCCATATTTTGGCTATTGTAAATAGAGCTGCAATGAACATGGGAGTGCAGATATCCCTTCAACATGATGATTTCTATTCCTTTGGGTATATATCCAGAAATGGGATTACTGGATCTTATTGTAATTCTATCTGTAGTTGTTTGAGAAACTTCCATACTAGTTGCTGTAATGACTGTACTAATTTACAGATCCACCAACAGTGTATCTAGAAGAGTTCCCTTTTCTACACATCCTCACTGGCATTTGTTATTCTCAGTCTTTTTCGTAATATACTGAGATGATATATCAATGTGGTTTTGATTTGCATTTACCCGATAATTAGTGATGTTGAGCATTTTTTCATGTACCTATTGGACATTTGTATATCTACCTTTGAAAAATATCTATTCACCTCCTCTGCCCATTTATTAATTGGATTATTTGGGGTTTTTTTAACTGTGAAATTGCTTGAGTTCCTTGTATATTCTGGATATTAATCCCTTGTCAGATGTATGGTTTGAAAATATTTTGTCCTATTCTGTAGGTTGTCTTTTCACTCTGTTGATTCCTTTGCTGTGCAGAAGCTTTTTAGTGTTATATAAATCCATTTTTAAATTTTTTCTTTTGTTGTTTGTGCTTGAGTCTTATTCATAAAGTCTTTGCCCAGTCCTACATCCTGAAGTGTTTCCTCTATGTTTTCTTCTAGGAGTATTATAGTTTCAACTCTTATACTTAAGTCTTTAATCCATTTTGAGTTGATTTTTGTATATGGGGAGATGTATAGGTCTAGTTTCATTCTTCTACACAAGATATCCAGTTTTTTCAGCATCATTTACTGAAAAACATGTCCTTTCCCCAGTGCATGTGTTGTCTTTGCCAAAGATCAGTTGGCTATGAATACCTGGGTTGATCCCTGGGTTCCCTATTCTGTTCCATTTGTCCATGTGTCTGTTTTTTTATGCTAATGCCATACATGCTGTTTTGGTTACTATAGCTTTGTTGTATATTTGATGTCAGGTAGTGTTGTGTCTCTTGTTTGATTTTTTTTGCTTAGGATTGCTTTGGTTGTTCAGGGCCTTTCATTGTTCCATGTGAATTTTAAAATTGTTTTTTTCTATTTCCGTGAAGAATGTCATTGGTATTTTGATGGGGATTGCATTGAATCTATAGATCACTTTAGGTGACACATTCCATGATCATGGATTGGGAGAATTAATGTTGTGAAAGTATAAAACTTATCTTACTGGTATTAGCCACAGTTTGTATTAGATTGTTTTTAAATGGAGTTTATAATCTATATAAAACTGATTTATATTTTTAAAGTACAGAGAACAAATTAGTTAATCCCTAGAAAAATACAACAAATATCCCATTTGCATATAGTTTATTGCAAATTAAGCTTAACAAAAAATAAATTTAATATTTTCTGATTATAGATTTGTGAGACAGATAATCTTAGAGAAACTACTTACCTATTTCATCTTTAACAAAGTCTTTATTGTTTAATTTTGCTCTGTAGGATAAAAAAATAAGGAATAAGAAAACAAGTTTATTTGGGAAATGTCTTAGTAATTAAATTCTGAAATAGCTATAAAACCTCAAAATCAGCCTAGAAAAACATAGTCCTTTACATATATGAATTACATTATATGATTTTTATTATGTGATTTTTATGTATTTCCAAAAAATTAGTACTTTGCACAATGCTTCTAATAATTGAGAGATTAATGAAAATTTTCTTCAGGTGTAATTCAATTTGCATTTTTAAGTATTCACAAGTTAAAAACTAGAAATGAAATTCCTTAACATTCAAGCAGAATATCATTATTAAAAAAAATGTGTAAATTAGTGAGTGACTAAATTAGTTACAATTAGTGTTGATTATTAATTTGTACTTAGGCCTTTCTCTATAATCCATTGACTTTCCATCTCACCCTTGAGCTTATTTTCATACATAAGTCAAATCTTACCTGGGCCCCAGGGTAAGGCAAAGCAACATGAATGACCCCCAGAATGGCAGACCATGTGTTCCAGCACATCTGCTGCCAGCAACACCATCCTCCCTTCTTTTACGTATGCCCTTCGTGTGGCAAAGGCTGGAAGCCTGGAAGTTACTTGTGGTTGATTTTCTTGCCATTGCCAGCTCAGGTTTCACCAATAAGAGGCATGCATGGTTTGGAAAGAGGAAGGGAAGCATAGATCATTATTCCTTTGACAGTTGTGGGTACCTCCTGCTTGAACTTCAGTTGAGAGTAGGAAGGTGATTTTTTCAGCAGGTTTCAGGTGTTCTGCAAATCAACTGTTTAAGTGCTACAGACACTAGCTGGTGGTTAGTGGTTTCTTGAAACGCCTACAACTGCCTGATTTCTGGAAGCTCAAAATGGGTTTCTCTGACCTCTGATCATCCAGCCTTTGCTGTATTTTGTAAAATACTAATTCCCATATTATTCTATTCTATTACCCCATTCCATTTGTTATAAGTAGGGTGTTTTCTGTTTTATTAAAGACTTTGAACCAAATGTAGTCAACTAAGTGACAATCTTTGTTCAGGGCCTTTCATTGTTCCATGTGAATTTTAAAATTGTTTTTTTCTATTTCCGTGAAGAATGTCATTGGTATTTTGATGGGGATTGCATTGAATCTATAGATCACTTTAGGTGACACATTCATCATTTATTTTCCTTTTACTTTTTGAGGGGTGGACAGGAGAAAGTAGAAATTATCAGAGAACAATCATGCTGCAATCTTGTCCCAGTACATAAGAGAACTCACATTTATCAGCACAATTCAAGTCTTCTTCATCTTTTTTTTTTTTTTTGCATAGTACTCTTTTTTATTGGTTATGAACATTCACGAGATCCAGAGCTGATTGTCACCACTCGTGCCCAAGATGTGATGGCCAGATCCATACTGGCAGCATGTCCATTACTATAAATTGCGATTATACCCCGTGTCCCCCACCAAATCATCCCCAACCTCCCTCCCCATTCCGCATTCCCCGACTCCACTTTGTATCCCTAGGTATACTCTCTCCCTCTGGAAGTCCAACTCTAGAGTTGGCTTGTCTACATCCTTCCTCTGCTTTTTCCAAGCAGTCTATGTCATGTCTCAACTTTAAATCCTCCAATGTCTTCCCACCATTCATAGAATATATTCAAGCTCTGCCATGTAGCTCACAAGGCTTCCTGCTTCCTAGCCCATGCCATGTGCTTGACTTCATTTCCCAGTCCTTTCTCCATTATCTGACCTCCAGCCATGGCCAACCATTGCTGCTTCCTTTACCTGTAATAACAACTCTGGCTTCTGAGCATCTCCCTACACTGCCCCTTCCCTAAAAGGCCATTGAACTAAAAAGGGATCTAGTTGTCAGTGATCCAACATTATGATTTGGCACATGAGAAATGTTTTCAAAATTGTCAAATATTAAATAAACAGTTTTATACAGTGTGTTCTTCTTTTTTAAAAAAAAGATAAACATAAACACAAAAATGGAGTTATGTCAAAAGGGAAGTGAACACAGAAACTAAGACTTTGTTGAATTTTTCAGTTATTCCTAGCTCTGCCTTTATGGGTATACCATTACTCTCTTGAAATTCTTTACTATCACTGTACAGGCTTCCCAGAATGATTATCAATAGTGATTTGAAAAATGGACCTATGTTAACACATCCTTACAGTTTTACTTTCTGGAGGTACTTGTTTTCCATGATATGGTAGATCAAATATGCTGTCTGCCATCTTAAAAACAAGTTATGTTGATTTATCTTCTTTATATAGGTAACAGGTGTTCTTTCTACAGGTAACTAAGGTAAATCAAAGTCAGATCATCATATGCCGAACTCAGTAAGAAAATGCTAATAAAATGGTCTCAAGAAGGATCCTTAAATTCTTTTACCTATTTGAAGTATATAAGGTGTCAAGGTGGGGGAGACAGAAACATTTGTGAGGAGATTTTTCTGAAGAAAACTGTTTTGTAATGAGAGACCCCCCTTGTAGAATATACTGTAAAGCATATGTACTTCACAGGGCCTGGTTTTCCAAAGCCTTGCAATTTCAAATATTGACCTTGCAGAGGGCTGGAAATTTTCCTCAAGCTATAAAGTCTCTGGTGTGAGATAAAGATTTGTGGCACAGCAAGGTTGCTGGCTCAAGGACAGAATAGTTATTGATTGTTATGTAAAGATACTGAGAAATTGCTGTAGGAAGGAATGTTTGCTAAGATCAAGCTTTTGTTGATAGGACCACTTAATTGCCTTACTGGAATGTCATCTGGCTTGTTTCACTGAAAGTTGCCAGCTTATATTATTAAACTATAACCCCACCTATGTCTCTTCCTGTAAGTTCCTGGTCTGGAAAATAAATGCAGGAAGAGAACCCCAATTCGGGATTAATTTCCCAAGGATGTGTTGCCTCTTGCTTGAGGGTTCCAGTGGGAGATTAACCACTTCAGGATCTCTCACTGCTAAGAAGAGATGGGCTTTGAGTAATCCTTTGCATCTCCATCACCCAGGGGAAATGGGGTGACAAATCCACGGGGGGCAAAGCAACACAAAGCAACACCCCGTCCCGCCACGTGAAGGGGTTAGCATTGTTACATCCTTGGCTTCAAGACTGTGATAGAGACTTTTACTGGCAACATTTAAGAAAGTTGGAATTTTTTTTTCCTGGGGCAGTTTGAAAACGTGGAAGACTAGTGTGTCTGACTTGTATTTGAAAATGCTGGAGGCCCCTGACAACAAGGATTCACGGGTACTTCAAAAAGTTTGTGTAAAAATACAATGAAAAGATACTATGAATCTTTCCATGAAATTTTTGAAATACCCTCACAGAGGTGGCCGTATTTGAACTGGCCAAATAACCTATTTTTAAATCTTGTCCAAAAGAGCTTCCTGGTAAAGTAAGAGGATTACAACGGTGAGAGCTTGTTAATAAGAACTGCTAGGGAACAAGCAGACAACCTAGGTAATAAAATGTGTAATTCTAGGTATGTAAAGAAAAGGCTCAGCTGTGGGAATCTCCAAAGAACCACAGAAGCATGGGCTAGAGAGTCTGCTTTAGCCATTTGCCAAAACGATGGAGCTGAGTAGAAACAGTTCTCTCTCCTTCACCGGCCAACTATCCAGCTCAGGTGAAGGCAGAAGCAGTAGTTAACTTGTGAGAAGGAGGTGACATGGCAGAATGGAAACCAAAAACTGACTACAATGCCTTTCCCTAAGGCAAGCAATCTCACCCGATAAGACCTAGCACCAGGAGAGAGCAAAGAAATCTTATCTATATGTGAAGATTGAAGCATTGTTTGATATCTATGATTGGATGTATTCTAACTACAAAACTGAATTAAATGTAGGAAAGTTTCTTATCTAAAAGTGTGCAGAAAGTCATAGGATCTGCAAAACTTTCTGTCTGAAGGCCACAGCAATTTACCCCCTATTGAATAATTTTTAACATGGCCGGAAGACGGAGACAATTGGATCACATATCCTATACCTTACACACTATGTGATCAATATGTGTTACACATATAATTTTAGGTATCTGTTGCTGACATCCAGGTAAAACAACCGCACTTGCATACTTAAAAGTTCAGAAAAATCTAGTTTTGGAGATATATATTTAATAATATATTCTGATAGAAAAATAACAGATTTTTGAAAATCAGAGACTAAAAGATAAAATATCTATGCTTTTAAATAGACATACATCTTAACAAAAAGTGAGGAGCTTTCAATGTATATCAGCAACATCTGATAGGAGAAGACATGAGGTGAATAAGCAACGCTCATCACAAAGGATAAGGGCAGTGAACAAAATAATTCAGGGTCCCAGTGTAACTGGACTGGGTGTGAGAGTGCACCTCGGTCTATGGCCTTTCACAGGATTAGCAAATGTTACTCATGAATCTGGAGAGGCAAGTTGCTTGTTATCTTTGGAAAGCTTTGATAAGCTTTCTTTCTCAGGAAAATGCAGATAAGCATGGCCAAATGTTGTACTTATTTTAAAGTAGCGATCTTAGAAGTTTTGATGGGCTCACCCTGGGATGAGTGGGAGGAGCAAAAACAGACGGAATAAAAACTGGGAAAATTAATGACATGAGCTGCCTTGGAAAGAGAAAGAAAACATAAAATATGAATTTATAGAGGAGAATGCTGGTGATGTTTTGGATAAAAAAAAGTCTACTGACAAGGCTGGTGTGAGGATTAAATCGATTAATCCTTATACTGTAGTTATAGCAGTGCCTAAGATATCATAAATTCTCATAAAATGTTCAGGCACAAATTCTTCATTAATATAGTGATCTTCTAATAAAAGTATGATATCCCTTTTGTGAAATTCCCATTAATAAATTCAAAATGATAAAAACTGGAAAGCAAAGAAAAATCTAAAGTTCATTACAGTTTTACTTAATTACATCACAGATTTAAAGATACACAATGATGACTCTACCCTGTTCCTTAAAATTTTGGAAACAGCAAATAAATCACTAATATTTAATGAATCCAGTTCTGGCAGAGGTGGTCACACTTACTGGAGCTAACAAACAATAGTTATCCTTCACTTTTGAGGGAGATGTCTTCTGAAATACCTAGTAAGGCTTGCTTCCTTTCTTACTTTCTGTCTGGCCCCATCAGCTGCTACCATGTTCAGTCCTTTCAGAAACTTATGCCACCATTTTACAACAACAGGGAGTAAAGGAGGAAGGGTGAGGATGACCCTAACAGATGGAAATAAAAATCACTAATTTCAGGTCCCCTCAGGGTGTATTAGTCTGTTTTTGGTGCTTATAACAAAATACATGGAACTGGGTACTTTATAAACAAACAAACAAACAAAAACCCCAAAATTTATTGCTTACAGTTTCTGAGGCTGGGAAGTCCAAAGTCCATCTGGTGGTGGCGACAGTGACCCAGGGGTCTCACATTGCAAGATGATGGAAGCAGAGAGAGCAGAGAGAGCAAGAGAGAGAGAGACAGACTCTTTTCTTCTCTCTCTTCTTTTAAAGCCCTCAGAACCACGCCCCTGACCACTATTTTTAATCCATTCACTACTGCACGGTCCTACAATCCAATCACCTCTTCAAGGCTCCACCTTTCAATTACCAGAATAGGAGTTCCCACCCTCTTAACAGCCACAGTGAGGGCTAAGTTTCTAATACATAAAACTTGGGGGACACAATTCAAGTTCCAGTGAGTTTGGGGGGACATAATTCAATCCACTACACAGGGCTAAAAAATTACTCTTTTGTGTACTAAATTTTTCAAAAAACCTCAAAATTTTTAAACTTCAAATATTTTGAGTAAGACCATAAAACTTCAAATTTGAAATTTCTCTAAAGTAGAAAAGCCAATAACCCAACCACAGGCTTCAACTTGACTTAGCTCTGTGCACACATAAACGACACATATACTAAACTCAAAACTAAGCAACAGTTTGTATAGCATCATGACCTCGGGTCCCTAATGTTCTTACTGGAATCTAAATATACACAGTGATATTGGATTCAAAACTATTGCTTCTTCTTAAATCCAATAGGTTCAATACTATACTCTAACACCTGTAGCATGGTGACAATGGAGAAGAAAACCACCAAGGCTTTTGCAATCACAGCACACTTAATTCGGATAATAATGACATCCAGGAGTTTAGACGCTGAGTGGCATGAGCAGGCCCCAAGTTTCTTAGAATGAGAAGGGCCATGGGACCATTACTGAATATAAAAGTATTGAGCAGTGGGATACTTATGATGAATTTCTCAATCCCCAGTATAGATAATACTCTTCAGTATATTATTTCAAGAAAGCATAAGGCAAACTCTTAAATTTTATCATTATCTGCATTGGGGACCTAACACGGACAATGATGTGAGTTTAATTCTAAGTTAACATAATTTTCTACCACTTGGGCTTTTGGAGGCAACTGTTGCACACCCTACTTAGTGACATCTTTGAATGTGTGTTTGAGGGTGAGATGGGGAGGGCGAGGGACGTATCTTATGGCCAGGGTGACAGTGGAGCAAAGGGTGACCTTATATGGTGATGTTTTTCCCTCTGGTGTGGAAAGTCTTGGATTAGCATTGGGGCAGGGTGTAGCCTGGCATACATGGGTGCCTCAAGAAATGTCCTCATTAAATAAAGGCAGAGACCCTATTCTTGACCTCTCCTGGAAGCTAGGGATCCAAAGAACAGTTTGAAAAATAACAGGACAGAAAGAAGTGTGGAACATGTTGAAATAATGAATGGTGAGTGAAAAAAAGACAGAGTATTGAAGACAGAGAAAGGGAAGGAAAGACTTGACAAAGCATAATCCCTGAGGAAGTGGCGAGGGCAAGTCCAGAACACAGGGAAGAAGGAAAAGGCACTTTTGAAAAAATAATATTAATCAAAATATTAAATTGAGGATTTTTCCTTTTCTTTATAAAATTTTAACATTTACTTGTACATATTCGCAGGGTTAGTATGTTGTTTCTATATATGCAGATACTACACAATGATTCATTCAGGGTTGATAGCATAGTTTTGCACCCTGTAGTCCCACATTTCCTCCTCCCCATCTTCACCTCTGTTAACCATTATTCTACTCTCTAATTCTATAAGAACCACTTATTTATGTTGTTCTTATTAGATTCCACATATGGGTGACATCATGCAGTATTTGTCTTTTTGTCCCTGACTTACTTCAATTAACATGGTGGTTTCCAGTTCCATCCATGTTGCTGCAAATGATAAGACATCACTTTTTAATACCTGAGTTGTATTCCATTGTGTATATATACCACAGTTTTTTAATCCATTCTCTCATTGATGGCCATTTAGGTTGATTCCGTCTCGACTATTGTGAAAAGTGCTGCAATGAACATAGGAGTGAGGGTGTCTTCTTGATATATTGATTTCATTTCCTTTGGGAATATACCCAGTAGTGTGATAGCTGGGTCACAGGGTAGATCTATTTTTAGTTCTGTGAGGAATCTGCATACTTTTTCCACAGTGGCTGTACCAATTTACACTCCCACCAACAATGCAGGAGAGTTCCTCTTCCTCCATGTCTTCACCATCATTTGTTATTTTCAGTTTAATAATACTAAGTTTAATAATGCTAAGTTTAATAATAACTTCTAACTTAAGTGAGATGATAACTCATCGTGGTTTTAACTTGCATTTCCCTGATGATTACTGATGTTGAGCATTTTTTCATGTGCCTGTTAGCCTGTTCAAGTCCTTTGCCCATTTTTTAATTGGGTCATTTGGATTTTTTGCTGTTGTGTCATTTATATTCCTTACATATTCTGGACATTAGTCCCTTGTCTGATACATAGTTGGCAAACACTTTCTCCCATTCTGTTGATTATCTCTTAACTTTGTTGATAGTGCCCTTTGCTGTGCAGAAGCTTTTTAGTTTGATGTAGTCCCATAGTGCCTTTGTAGTCTTGCTCAAAAAAGAGGTGCTCACTCCCATTTTGTGTAATGATTCCTCTGTTTTTGTCTAGTAGTTTCATAGTTTTGGGTCTTAAATTTAGGTTTTTGATCCATTTTTAGTTGGCTTTAGTGTATGGCGAGAGACAGGTGTCTAGTTTCAATCTTCTGCATGTGGATGTCCAGTTTTCTGAGCACCATTTGTTGAAGAGGCTTGTAGGAAGCACATTACTGGTTCTTGTTTTATAATCTATCTAGCCACTCTGTCTTTTAAATGGGGCACTTAATTTGTTCACATTGAGGGTTGTTATTGATATGTAGGGACTCATTACTGCCATTTTGCTATTTTGTTTTTTCTGGTTGTTTTGTTGATCCTTTTTTTTCTTTTTTCTGGCCTTACTGTCTTCCTTTGTGGTTGAATGGTTTTCTCTAGCTTTATATTTTGCTTTCTCACTATTTAATTTTAGTATGTCTCTTCTAAATTTTTGTGTTATGGTTACCATGAAGCTTATAAAATACATGTTATAGTTATAACAAATTATTTTAGGCTAAAAACAATTTAACTTTGATATCTAAGCAAAAAGAAAAAAAACAAACCAACTCTACACTTTGGCAGTATGTCTCTTCTAAATTTTTGTGTTATGGTTACCATGAAGCTTATAAAATGCATGTTATAGTTATAACAAATTATTTTAGGCTAATAACAATTTAACTTTGATATCTAAGCAAAAAGAAAAAAAACAAACCAACTCTACACTTTGGCATCATTCGCTTGCCCCCACTTTTTGACAATTTGTTGTTTCAAGACATCTTTTCATACTGCCTATCTCTTATATGGTTGTTGTTTATGTTAACATCTCGTTAGGTTTTCCTTAATCTTCATACCAAGGATTTAAGCAGTTTATTCACCACCCTTACAACACCAGAGCATTCTGAGATTGCAAACTTACTTTACTAATGACTTATTTACCTTCAAATGTTTTCCTGCTGCTCCTTAGCATCATCTTCTTTCAGACTGAAGAACTCCTTGGTATTTCTTGTAATGCAGTCTCTAGTGTTGATGAATTTCCTTGGATTTTGCTTGTCTAGGAAAGACTTTATTTCTTCTTATTATTTGAAGGTTATTTTTGCCAGATACAGAATTCTTGGCTGACAGTCTTTTTCCTTCAGCACTTTGAATATATCATCCCATTCTCTCATGGCCTCTCGAGTTTCTACTGAGAAATCAGCTGAGAGATGTACTGGGACTCTGTTGAATGATATGTGTTTCTTTTCTCTTGCTGCTTTTAGTATGCTCTCTTTGTCTTTGGTTTCTGATAATTTGAGTATGATGTGCTTTGGGGTGTTCCTCCTTGGGCTGAGTTTGACTGGTGACCGCTGAGCTTCCTGTACCTGAATGTTGTCATCTTTCTCCATACTTGGGAAATTTTCAGCCATTATTTTCCTGAATAGGATTTCGACATCTCTCCCTTTTTCCTCTCCTTCTGGTATGCCAATTATGTGGAGGTTATTTCGCTTAAGGGATTCCCATATTTGCTGTATTTCTGTTTCATTTTTTCTTATTCTTTTTTCTTTTTGCTCCTCCAATTGGATAATTTCATGTGTTTTGTCTTCTAGTTCACTGATTCTTTCCTCTGATTAAATCTGCTGTTGGAGCTTTCTAAAGACTTTCTCCAGACTTTCTAAAGAATTTCTCTATTCATTTGTCAAGTTTCTCATTTTGTTCCTGAATTATTTTCCAGATATTATTTAATTTTCTGTCTGTATAATCTTGTGACTCCCTGAACATCCTTAAGATAATTAACGTGAATTTTCTGTCAGACACTTCATAGATCTGTTGTTCCCCTGCATCCACTGCTAGTACTTTGTTTCATTCTGTGATGACATATTTCTCTGTTCATTCTCAATCATTGTGTCAATACATTGATGCCTAGGCATTTAAGGAGATGCCTATTTGCTGCTGATTCTCTAGGGAAAGTTTTTGTAAGGATAGTTAATCACGTCCAGATCCAGGCTATGTGTAAGTTCTGGCCCAAGAAGGTGCCTTTCCTTCTGACACTAACTGCCCAAGCTGCATGCAATGTTCTCCAATGGGCTAGTCTTTCACCTGCACTCCAACCACTTCCAATGGAACAGGCCATGTATGAATCCCTCATGATGATAACTCACTGGCCTCTGGGTGACTCTCCTCTCCAGTTGGTTGCAGCTGTCTGCTCCTATACAGGCCCAGGGGAATCCTACCACTAGACTTTATGGCCTGTGGGCTGGTATGGTATACTCCAAAGCCTTCCTCTCTCCTGCAAACTCCAATCAGGTTTACAGGAAGGGCGCTGCTAAAGCTTTTTCCAGCTTCTGTAAGAGCTAGTCTCCACTTCTGTATGGGGCTGGCTCAAAATAATACGCACCCTTCCCCCACACTCTCACCATTGCCCCTTGTGCCTTCATGAACTCCATAGGTCTCTCCTCCTCCTCTCCCAGCTCCAGTGGTTCCAGGTTGGCAGTCCTTGTTTTTTAATCATTGTAAATTGGTTACTTGTCAGAAGGTGCGATGCTGGGAATCATCTATTCACCATCTTGATGATGTCATTCCCGCCAAATGTTAAATTTATACGACACTTTGAAATTTGAAAATATTTTTAGTGTAGTGGTAATAGCACAGTCTTTATGAACAGGGACATCTAGATTTGCATCTCAGATTTATCACTTCACTTTTTGATTTGTAAATTTAGTAAATCTCCTTGAACTTCAAATTCCTATTTTGTGTGGGTTGGATGGTAATACCCACTCCTCAGTATTACTGGGAAATCTACTAGTGGAATATACATAATGTACCTAGCAAAAACCACAGGCACTCTGCAGGTGCTCATTTCCTCCTATGTGCTATTTCTTCCCTCCCTTTAAAACAATATGTTAAATACGTGTAACAAGAGTAACACGCCCTCTACAAAGCTTTCTGCCCCTCATCTTCTAGGAAGTTATACTTTCTGGCAAAGGTGTGAGACAGGCTAATTGTTCTTTTAGGTCCTACTAAATTAGTGTTCTCTTTCGCAAAGTAGCCGAATAAGCCTAAAAATGCCTTTGACCTCTGGGCTTCCTTTCCTTCCTCTATAAAATGAGTAAGGGGAGTTATATCAGAATTCCCAAATGACAACCCATAGACTAGCCACACCCAAATAACCTGCACAATTGTATAAAAATTCAGGTTACTTGACCCTCACCCCAGAACTAATAACACACACTCTGTGAGTTTGGTTTGGTAATGTATGTTTTAACCGTTTTCAATAGCAATTCTCATGTCACAACTTGAGAGAACTTCATAGAAAAAAATAACCTGAAGTCCTTTTAGTTTTAAAATTCAAATCAAATTTTTTTCACAGCCTTGGTTAAATTTAATCCTAGGTATTTTATTTTATTTTACTTTTTGTAGCTATTGTAAATGGATTGTTTCCCTGATTTATTTTTTGGATAGTTGGCTTTTAGTATATAGAAACACTACTGATTTTTGCATGTTGATTTTGTATTTTGCAACTTTACTAAATTTGTTTATTAGTTCTAGAAATTTTTTAATAACGTCTTTAGGGTTTTCTATTTAAAAAAAATCACGTCATCTGCAAACTGGGACAATTTAACTTCTTTCTTCCCAATTTGTATGCTTCTTATTTCTTTCTCTTGCCTGATCTCTGTAGCTAGAACTTGCAGTACTATGTTGAATGGAAATGGCAAAAGTGAGCATCCTTGCCTTATTCTAGATTTTAAAGGAAAAGCTTTCATCTTTTCCCCATTCAGTATGGTATTAACTATGGCTTTGTCATATATGGATTTTTATTGTGTTGAGGTACTCTCCTGCAAACTAGGAAACAGTGATTTAGAACTTTGAAAAAGGCACAATAGAAAGCTATTCTATGCTCAGGGATTGGAAGAAATAATATTGTTAAAATGTTCATACTACCCAAAGCAATCTATGGATTCAATAGAATTCCCATCAAAATACCGAAGACAATTGTTCATGGAAATAGGAAAAAAATCCTAAAATTTATATTTGACTACAAAGACTCCAAATAGCCAAAGCAATCTTGAACAAAGCATCACACCACCTCACTTCAGAATAACACACACAGCATGGTACTGGCATAAAAATAGACACAGAACAATGAAACAAAGAAATACATAAATAAATAAATAAGGAACACATAAATAAATTTATGCACTTATGGTCAACTAATTTTTGACAAAGGCACCAAGAACACACACGAGAGAAAGGACAGTTCTTCAATAAACTATGCTAGGAAAAATGTATATCCACATGCAGAAGAATAAAGCTAGACCTCTGTTTCTCATCATATATAAAAATCATCACTATGGAATTTTCTCAAAAAATTAAAAATAATACTACCATGCAATCCAGTAATTCCACTACTGAATGTATCCAAAGGAAGTGATATCAGTATGTCCAAGAGATATCCACACTCTCATGTTCGATGCAGCATTATTCACAATAGCCAAGATATGAAGTCAACACAAGTGTCCAACAACGAGTGAATGGATAAAGAAAATATGATGTATATATACACAATGCAATAATATTCAGCCTTAAAAAAGAATGAAAATCCTGTCATTTGTGGCAATGTTCGATGCAGCATTATTCACAATAGCCAAGATATGAAGTCAACCCAAGTGTCCAACAACGAGTGAATGGATAAAGAAAATATGATGTTTATATACACAATGCAATAATATTCAGCCTTAAAAAAGAATGAAAATCCTGTCATTTGTGGCAACGTGGATGAAGCTGGAGGACATTATATTAAATGAAATAAGCCAGGCACAGAAAGACAAATATCACATGATTTCATTCATATGCAGAATCTAAAGAAGTTGATCTCATAGAAATAGAAAGCAGAATAGTATTTTCCAGAGACTGGGATGGGTAAGGAGAGAGGGGATAGGGAGAGATTGGTCAACAGGTACAAAGTTATGATTATATAGGAGGAATAAGTTCTGGTGCTTTGTTGCACAACAGGGTGACTGTGATTAACAATATTGTATTGTATTTTTCACAATACCTAAAAGAGAGGATTTCGAATGTTCATATCACAAAGAAATGATAAATATATGAGGTGATGAATATGCTAAATACCTTGATTTGATTATTACACAATATATACTTGTATCAAAACATCACTCTGTACCCCATAAATATGTACAATTGTGTCAATTAAAAATCAAAATTAAAAAAGTGAAATTCAAAATTTTTGTTTTTTCCCCTTCTTTGATTCTTCCTCCCATCAACTACCTACATTTTGAGGTTTACTAAGAGACTTCCAAACAAAAACATTAAGAAATATGAAGAAATAAATTAAAAAAGCATTGCTTATATGATCTGTTCTTACAACATTTAGAGAAATGATCATGAAGAGCTAATTTAGCCTTAAATTACAAATAGAATTTTAAAATTGCTTTTCACATTTTATTCCCATCAAGGGTATCATTAAAAAAGCATTGCTTATATGATCTGTTCTTACAACATTTAGAGAAATGATCATGAAGAGCTAATTTAGCTTTAAATTACAAATAGAATTTTAAAATTGCTTTTCACATTTTATTCCCATCAAGGGTATCATTTAACATAAGTTATTTAAAATGTGCAACAGCTAATTTTCAGACCTTTATATAGATACATACGTTAGTGTTTCCCCCTTCGTATTTGAAAATGGTCTTGAGAGTAGAATTTTGATACAGTATTATTAACAACAAAAGATTATATATGAGTAATAAGAGCATGAAAAACAGCTCCACTTTAGCAAATTATAACTGTTATATATTCCACACTGTGTAGATTGTGCTTACCTTTTTTTATAATCTCCGTCCTTTGTGGCTTATATTTGCATGTCATGTTGCAGACATAAAGCTAATTTTTATTAAAACTGTTGATTTGGGTAGGTATGTAGATACGATAAAGTGTCTTTGGCTAACTTTGGAAAACTAAACATCTGAAGGCTATGATTCATTCTTTAAGACTATAGAGAGAATTCTGGGTTCAGTTTGTTTTAAATATGAAATGGTACATGTATGGAAGTGAAGTTTTATAATGACTTTGTGAATCTTTAGGGAGAATTGTATTAACAACTTAGGTACTCAGTACAGATTTGTTGAACAAAAGTTGTGAGATGCCCTAAGGCAATGGTAGTGATGCTGGGGAATTATTTCTAAAATAGAAATCCTATAACTTGAGAGCTGAATGTAAAGGGAGAGGCCAAGGCTTCCATGGTCCCATATCTCTGGAAGTGTCATAAATTGAGGAGTAGTTTGATAGCATTAACTAAGTAATGGGAATATATACAGAAATGCAGATTTCAGAGGGAGGCTCGTTGGGGATACAATGGAGCTTGTACGACTGTAGATTTTGTGAAATGATGCACTTTTGTTAATCTTTCTTTACATTTTATCCCTATGACCTGGTCTATAGTAGATATAAAAAATAAGTTTAAAGTAATGAAATAAAATAAGAATTCTATAAATCAATGAAGGAACGACTGAAATGAGAGTTCAGAATTAGGTAGTAAGATTGGAACCATGCAAGTAGATAAAATTGCCAAATTTGAGTATGTAGAGTAAGCAGAGTCTAAGATGCATCAGATTTTGTAACTGTAGAGCTGAAAAAAGGCTCAATAATCGGCCTCGCAGGTATAAAAGTTTAGAATCAGAAAAGGATCATTAACGTTATTTAATAGCATTGTCCCATCTGATCCCAAACACACACACACACACACACACACACACGCACATGCACATGCACACGCACACTCATATTTTACAGCTGAGAAAATAAGTCTGAATGTGTTAAGTGCCCATTAGTACCAGGTGGCTGACCAAATCTCTCACTCTCTGGTCAGGATCAGGTATAACATCAAAACAGAATAATTGTTTACAAGGGTTATTTTCATCACTGCATGCATCACTGTTTGCACTTACATTGTCAAATGTAATTGTTTGTTCAAAGGCCTTTAAAATATTTTTTTCTCAGAGTCAGTACTGACCAGTGGTAACAAAATGTGGGCTAAATGTCACAAATGCATATAGACTTTGGTTTTTGCAGTGCTTCCAGAGAAGTATTGTTTTTGGACTAATAATTTCTTCTCTTTCAATAAATTAGCTTTGTTTTAGCATCAGAAAAAGGACAGCATTCATGTGTATGCAAATAGTTCTTTGTGAATGTTAATTTCTGTTTTAGGTGTTACATATATAAATATAAATGATGTGGATAATCAGATCCAAACGTTTTAAGAAGGACTGATAAATATTAGGGCTTCAGAAAAGCTTATAACATAGGATTAATGTGAAGCATCTGAAGATAGCAACCAGAAAAATGGGGGGAAATATGCCAAGTTAGTACTCATATATTCTGCTAGATTTAAAAAAGGGAGTCATTCAGGTTTTTCAAATAGAAGCAATTAATCACAATCTGAGTGTAATTAAAAACACAGGACAGTGTCTCAGCACTAATAAAAAATCTATGACTTGAACTTGTGTACCCATCACAATTTAATGACATTTTATACAAAAAGTGGTAGTTCCTTAAAAGAAAGGCCTTAATAAGATGAGCCACATATTCTTGTCCAGGACTTCAGTACAGAGTATTTTTTTTCTTTTCTGATAGTTTTCAATATAGGAGTTGCTCATTTTTGAAAACTCAGTTTTAATTCATCATATATCCTTATTCTGTAAAGCAATAGAGCTCAGTAAATTGTTTATACAATCCTTGCATAAAAATTTAAAAACACCGCTTAATCAAACACTTAGATCAGTAACATTTGAGATACTAGTTGAAATGAAGTTTAAACTTATCTCAAAAATAACTTTACTACTTATGTAATAATTAGGGTATAATAGTAAAATGCAATAAGTATAATATGCAATAACTCCCAGGTTTTCTTCTTCCACCTTTGCATCAGTCAACAGTGTAAACTGAGTCAGAGAAGGAAGATGTTCTTTTCCTCTCTTCCCTTCCAGGTGTCCTGTGAGGCTATAAAGCTGTATGTGCAATAGATTATGGAGAAGCATGCCTGGGAGGGAAGGGGAGGAAGGACCACAGTCACTGTGTACCTAAACTGGAGTGGGCCAGGCCTGGGAGCAGCCTCTAACTCCTAGGGGAGGAAATTGATTTCTTATTTGACAAGCTCTGTACAGGAAAACATAAGACAACCTTCTTCAGCTTGATGTCTGGGTTTAGAGAATTAAACTCAATAATTGAAAACGGGGCCGGCCCGGTGGTGCACTGGAGAGTGCGCCACTTGGGAGTGCGGTGGCGCTCCCGCCGAGGGTTCAGCCTCTAACTCCTAGGGGAGGAAATTGATTTCTTATTTGACAAGCTCTGTACAGGAAAACATAAGACAACCTTCTTCAGCTTGATGTCTGGGTTTAGAGAATTAAACTCAATAATTGAAAACGGGGCCGGCCCGGTGGTGCACTGGAGAGTGCGCCACTTGGGAGTGCGGTGGTGCTCCCGCCGAGGGTTCAGATCCCATGTAGAGACCGGTTCCCGCTCACTGGCTGAGTGAGGTGCGGGCGCAACACCGAGGGTTGCGATCCCGTTACTGGTCAGTAAAAAAGACAAAAAAAAAAAAAGGAAAAAAAAATAATTGAAAACGTTAAGTTTTTTCGTTTTTGAATGTTTGAAAAATATGCCTAGTTAGGGTAACCTTAAAATCTTCAAAATGCAAAGTTCGTCTTGGCACCTGAATTCTAATTTTCTTCCTAATATGATCATTTGTGGCAATGCTAGTGTCACCATACTGTATGCTCATAAGCCCTTTGTAAGGTTATCTCTGCTTGACCTAATGAAAATTGTATGAGCTATTTTGACATAGGCTCTAGTGTTGTAGAAGACAACTGAATGAAGGCGTGTTAGTATAAAACCCAGGTAATGATGCTTTCTCTTCCAAATAAATTTTATTTTAAATTAGACATCAAATTTTCTAGTTATTACAAAGTTGAAATTCTATCAAATTACAACATTTAACAACAGCAAAAGAAATCACCTCCAGTGGAATTTTTCTCTCAGGAAGTGAGTTGAATAACCTATTGTTTAGATTAGAAAGAATCTTTCTAATATAGATTCCATCAAAGGAAAAATAAGATAAACTTAAAGAAAAGAATAGTATATACCTGTAGTGGGTCGAATTATGTCCTCCAAAACTCACTGAAACTTGATTTGTGTCCCCAAGTTTTATATATTAGAAACTTAGCCCCCACTGTGACTGTTAAGAGGGTGGGAAATCCTGTTATGGTAATTGAAAGGTGGAGCCTTGAAGAGGTGATTAGATAGTAGGACCATGCAGTAGTTAACGGATTAGAAATGGTGGTCAGGGGCATGGTTCTGAGAGCTTTAAAAGAAGAGGAAAGTCGTCTCTCTCTCTGCTCTCTCTGCTTCCACCGTCTTGCAATGTGAACCCTCTGGGTCACTGTTGTCACCACTAGATTTTGGACTTCACAGCCTCAGAAACTGTAAGCAATAATGTAAGCAAATATCATTTTTCTTTATAAATCACCCAGTTCTAGGTATTGGTATAAGCAACAGAAACTGACTAATACAATACCTTTAATTCAATGTGCTTTTTAATCTCCTAATTTAGAGCAATAAGAATATTTTAAAAAATAATATATCCCTTAAATGTCAGAAACAAGACAAAGAGGAGTACTGCTACTATTATCTAGCATTGTTCTAAATGTTCAACCCAATTTGACAAGAGAAATGTATGTGAGGTATAAAAATTGGAAAAGAGGAGACAAAAATTGTTCCTACTTGCAGATGACCATGATGCTGATACTTAGAAAGCCAAAGAAAATTGACCAAAAAATATTAGAAACTATAAGATAATTCAATAAGGTTATAAACTCTGTTAACAGTAACCAGGTAAAAATATTAAAAATAAAGTATTGAATTTAAGACTGACAAAAAGATTAAATACTAAGAAATCAAATTAGTCTGTAACGTTCAGGAGCTATCGGAAAAAAATGGAATTAACATGATCTGTTGGCTAAAATCATAGACTCTGAATCCAGAAAACACTTAACTGAAATGTGGCTGTAATCTTATTTTGTAGCTTTCAAAATCATAACAATTATAATTATAATTTTACTTTATAAAATTATTAAAAGTCCATCAATAAGAGAGTTAATCAATAAAGTACCAATGAGCACATTTACTGTAGACTCTGATATGAACCTACCTGACATTTAAAACATGAGGGACAGATTCATTTATAATGCATGCTGCCGTTTATGTAAAAAGAAAAAAAAATATGTGTATGTGTATGTGGGAAGTTTGTTTGAATTTGCATAGCAAATTCAGCTGGAACATACAAGAAGAGTATTAGCCTTCCGTGACGAAGACTATGGATATTAAATACAGAACTTTTGTAGAGTTCAAAATACATTTTGAAGAGCATGCATTACATTTCACATAAAAAAAAACTAAATAAAATAATAAAATATACAAGACCATATATCTTTATGTATTCTTGTACTATGGTATAATATATATATTTAAAATATAAAACCTATGAAAAGTGATATAGCAAAATGTTAATAGTGGCCATATCTGGTATATTTTTAAATTTCCTTTTACTTTTCTGTGTTTTCCAAATATTAGCATGTATTAACATCTGAGTCAGCAAAATGACTTTAGTAATAATTAATATAGAAAGTTAATCAAATTTCATGTTTTTAAGTTCTTAATGAGTTTAAAATGACTAGAGTCAGCAAAATGACTTTAGTAATTAATATAGAAAGTTAATCAAATTTCATGTTTTTAAGTTCTTAATGAGTTTAAAATGACATAACCAGATAATTTCCTCCGAAGCTCAATTTTCTCTATTCCCTTTTGGCCCACAGAGGAATCTGTACTGAGACAAATTGGAACAGTGTCCTTATTTCTAAACTAGTCAAAACAAAAAACCACACTAGACCAATCTAATTTGGGTAGAAGCTGAGAATAAAGTGTAAGAATTAATAATACATAAAGTACACAGTTTAGTTCCTGGTGCTCAGTTAAATTCAGTAAATGTTAATATCCTTTCCCTTCCCTTTCAAGATCCTTTTTCTTTCTTCACAAAGAGAGCAATAGCCTCCAAAGTATCTGGAGATATGGAAACAGGGCACCATGAGAATGAGTCCACCTTGCGTTGGTCTTTCATTGACATGTGAAGTAAGGAACTAAAATAACCATCTAGTGAGTTCAATTCCTAAAACTCTGCTAAGTCAATGACAATGACTGCAAACTAATGTCTATTAGATGGCCTGTGAAAAGCCATGTTGGGAAAGCCCAGTGATGATTTAATTTTACATTTCCTGGAGTGGATGCCAGTGCAGTTTTGAATCAAGTCTACTTATGTCTGTGGATCTTGCTGGTATGAAATATTTGTCATCCATAACTGTAGGAATGTTCCTCAACTGGAGTAGTCAACAAAAGCCCTGCCTCCTGAGGTGAAGTTGGAGGCTATTCTTAACTGTTCATAGTGTTTTAAACAGCAGGGGACAAGGATAAATCCTTTAAAAAAAATGCTGTCATGTCAAAACCAAAGTAAATTCTACTCTTGTAGAATGCTGTAATAATCAATGGACTACTCAAGACAGCCCACTGAGTGCAGACTCTCCGATTCTGAAACAATTTCCAAAATACTCTTGACACTCTAAATTCGAAAGTGAATCATTTTATTGTGTGTAATACCTGCTCAAAACAAGTAAAAACACATTTATTTCAGTATATTAAATACACAATCAAGAGAAGGAAACCAAAACTTATTGAGTACTCCCTTCCTGTCAGTCACTTATGAGATACTTTGCATGTGTTCTCACAACAATGCTGAGTGCACAGATGAGGCAACGGATAACTAAAAGGTCAAGTGCGGAGACCAAGGTCAATTCTGCTTGAAAAAGTCAAGCCCTGGCCCTGGCCTAGGTGCCAGTTTTCTTCCACCTGAAAGAAAATCCTGTCCTCTTCATTATAGCATTCTGTCTCAATGCTTTGAACTCTATGCGACTTCCTAACACAGTTTCTTTTTTGTGTGTGACTGGAAAGGGGATCGCAACCCTTGGCTTGGTGTCACCCACACCACGCTCAGCCAGTGAGCACACCGGCCATCCCTATATAGGATCTGAACCTATGGCGGGAGAGTGTGGCGCTGGAGTGAGCCATGGGGTCGGCCCCTAACACAGTTTCTTTTGCACACTGTAATAAAACAATTTCATTTCTGCACTCTCAACTCATCAGTAAATTGTTCAGGCCCCCATAAGAGGACTATCTATGTACATTTGTAGTTGTCAATATAAAGATGATCACTTACAGAGTAGTGTCAAAAAAGGGTGGTGAATTCATTGCTTTAAGTCTGAACTCTTCCCAAAAATTCTGGCAACTTTATTTTTAAGGTTTATCCTAGTGACTGTGGAATATACTAAAAAGCATATGTACTTCACAGGGTCTGGTTTACCAAAGCCTTGCAGTTTCAAATATTGACCTTGCGGAGGACTAGAAATTTCCCTCAGGCTGTAAGTCTCTGTTGCAAGATAAGGATTGTGGCACAGCAGGTTGCTGGCTCAAAGACAGACTAGTTATGATTATTATGTAAAGATACTGAGAAATTGCTATAGGAAGGAATGTTTGCTAAGATCAAAATTTTGTTGATAGGACCACTTAATTGCCTTACTGGAATGTCATCTGGCTTGTTTCACTGAAAGTTACCAGCCTATATTGTTAAACTATAACCCCACCTTTGTTCTCTTCCTGTAACTTCCTGGTCTAGAAAATAAATGCAGGAAGAGAACCCCAATTCGGCGTTAATTTCCCAAGGAAGGGATCCCTCTCGTTTGAGGGTTCCAGTGGGAGATTAACCACTTTGGGGCCTCTCACTGCTCAGAAGAGATGGGCTTTGAGTAATCCTTTGCATCTCTGTCACTCAGGGGAAGTGGGGTGACAAATCCGTGGGGGGCAAAGCAACAAGTGATAACTATAACTGGCACAAAAGAAAGGGATCCAATTGTTAGATCTGTGTTGGAAGGAAAAGGCTGGCAGGGGAGGAATGTGTTTCTGCAGGTTAGGTAGTAGAAGCAATGATCTGTGAACTATTTTTGTCTTTGTTCCTGACAGCCAATATCTCTATAAGAGTTAGTTAGATGATGTGTTTTGGATGGAGATGCAGGGTAGAGGATGCTGTTAGCTCTTTGAGGAGAGGAAGTACAGAAATGTGAGGTTTGGGTTTTATTGTGCCAAAAACTTATCTATTATTACACAAACACACATTTTCAGGCAGAGCACATTATTTAGGAAGAATCAATTTTACTTTGGACAAGAAAAAATTTATAAATAATGTTTGAAGGTTAATATAGCTTTTCACCTTTTATCTGTTATTGGGATAATGTCACAGTTTAGATGAACATAGCAGCTAGAATTTATAAAATTTTTTTTAATGAAGTGACCCACAAAAGTCAACAAATTCTACAAACATCATGGCTTTTGTGCTGTACACCAACATTCACTTGAGAATTAACATTATGACCCAAATGGCACACCATTAAAAATCAAAGTTCAGATAGATTTCATGGAGGGTATACTTTCAGGAATAGGAATGCTTTTGATTTTAAAGAAGGAGAAATTACTCTACCTCAGGTTATCATATGAATTGCCTAGCAACAAAGATAATTGACCATTGAAGGTAGTTTTTATTTATGCCTCAGCAAGTTCTTTCCTCACAGAATACTTTTTCTACTTACTTTCCTTATTTTAAACTTTAATTATAATTTTAAAAAATCCTGCTGCTGACAGCTACTTTCCTCCAAGCCTGTGCAAGGAGTATACGTAGTGAAAAAATATGAAGAATTCCATCTCGCTTTTTACACAACATAAAAAAGAGAGGAGGACTTCCCACACAACGAAATTGAAATGCTCCTTTGATCCTTTTTGAATTTTCATAAACCAAATTGTTAGATCATATAAACCATTGCAAAATAATTAGACCACTGGAAAATAATTACAGTTCCACCTTACTTTTTTTTTTTTTTTAACAAAGAATCTTATTTTTGTCCCATTAGTGGTCACTCTGCTTCATTTTTTCCTACTATTCCTAATAATCTATTAAACAATATATTTAACAAACATTTATTAAATTATCACATCCAAAGTACTTTGAGAACATTGTGGGAACTCAAAAGATAAAGAGTATCTTTTTGCTCTTTTCAAGAGTTTAAAATTTAGGAGTGGTAATGACAAGTACTGTAATAACTACTTTAAGGCAGAATTTGATTGTGGGCATAAAAAGAGACACAAAGGATGTGCTTGAGAGAGGGAAATTGAAGAAGAAATCATTCATGGGAACTCAAAAGATAAAGAGTATCTTTTTGCTCTTTTCAAGAGTTTAAAATTTAGGGGTGGTAATGACAAGTACTGTAATAACTACTTTAAGGCAGAATTTGATTGTAGGCATAAAAAGAGACACAAAGGATGTGCTTGAGAGAGGGAAATTGAAGAAGAAATCATTCATAATTGAAAGGACCAAATGGAATTGCATGAAGAAAAAAATGTATTTAAACCAGACTTAAATTACAGGTGAGAGATGGTGAGGGAAGGATTGCAGGAGATGCAATGACTGAAAGGTGCAAAAGTCAGAAAGGAAGGGGATATGATTGAAGTTAGGTGTTTTTCTGGCCATAAACAAAGAGGAATAGAGAATGAGATTGGGTTTACATTAGTTTTAGCTTGCAAATGATGTGATTAGTACACCTAGTATAGGACCTGTATGAATCAACTACTGGATGCGGGTTGTCTCAGGAAGGGGAATGGCCCTCAGCAAGGCAGCTGAGCAGTAGAGGCCACCCCAGAGGGGGATCATGGCTGGAGGTTTCCGCAGACCACACCCCCACAGCTAGGGACAAGCTCTTTATTGATGGAGACTCTGGGCAGTGTACCTCCTTGTCCACCATGATTCACTCCTTCGGCCTCTCAAATTATCTTTGTTCATAGACATTCTGGAAGCAGTTCCTTCAGGATTCCATTGGATCTTTCTTCCTGGGGAAAGCCTGGATGAAGAGGAAGGTTAGTAGGATGAATTACAATTCCCTTCCGAGTCTCTGAAGCTGGTCTTGTGGCCAAAATGGATCAACTCCTTCTACCACTATCCATTCAAGGTTACTCATCCCTTCAGCTAGCACGTCTGCTGGTCTTGGTAGTTTAGCTGGTAGCATGACACAGGTCCTCATCACAGAGGAGTCTGAGTTCCTGATAGTTGTGCCATTCTAAGGCCAAGTTTGCTGCACTTGTCTACTTGCCATCTAAATTGGGCACAGGAATACAAAGAGATGGCCAAATGGATGGCCTTGGCACTAAACATATTCCTCTGGCTCAGCAATTCTGGATGACACAGGGAATGGTGAACTCAATGCAGAAATAACAGCTAATAAGGAGGCCCCCTTTTACAGAATTTTTCTTATGTGCCACATTACCTGAGTATGTAAAACTTTGATTAGAATCAGTTTGTGAATTGCGTACAAAAATAAACTGTTCTTATAAGCAAAACCCTCTATTTTGCACCTAAATTCAATTCTTATACATGGACACTTATAAAAACACTAACATTATAGAAAAGCACAGCATACATATAGAAAAATCTTCCATGCTCTCACAGATTTAGAAAATACGGACATATCATGTGACTCTCAGTTGAGGTAATAATGATTTTCCAAAAAGAGAAAAGGAACGACTCAGTATCCCAAACCTGATTATAGAAGACATGATAAAAGTAGAATGTGAATTTTTCTAGTCTATATTAATGAAATTTCTCTGATGAGTTTTTTATAAAATTATTCTTTAATTGCAAGAAAATTCTTACAGAAGTGATGAAAATTGATTGCCATAACAATCAATATAATCATTATGATAGTACCCATACTAAGAAGTTGTCAGTGGTTTAGAATTAATTTTTTCTATCTTCAGGAGAAACAACAGCAAAAACAACATTTCTTATTATCAAAGAATAATATCAAAAGTCTGCATATGTATATGGATGCAAATACAGATGCTCTTCAACTTATGATGAGGTTACATCTTAATAAAACTATCATAAATTGAAAATATCTAGGTTGAAAATGCATTTAATACTCCTAACTTACCAAACATCATAGCTTAGCCTAGCGCATCTTAAATGTGCTCATTTACATTGGCCTACATCTAGGCAAAATCATCTAACGCAAAGCCTGTTTTATAACAAAGTGTTGAATATCTCCTGTAATTTACTGAATACAGTACTGAAAGTAAAAAACAGAATGCCTCGCTGCCGCTGTCCAGAATCACAAAAGAGCATTGTACTGCATATCACTAGCCTGGGAAGAAAGCAAAATTTGGAGTATAGTTCCTACTGAATACATATTGCTTTTGCACCATCTTAAAGTTAAAAATCATAAGTTGAACCATCAATAGGTCGGGAGACAGTCCATATATGCTCATATACTTATGAAGTCTGATCATTCCAGTAAATCGCTTGCAGCAGATGCATTAAGACATAGTGAGAAGGATTTTTATCCTAGGTTTTTAGTTGACAGGCCTTGTTTAAAAGCCTTTTTTCCCTACTTTACAGTCATTTGGGAAAGTCACTTAACTCATTCTGTCTCAGTTTTCTCCTCTGTATAGTGTGGCTGAGAAGATCAAGTGGGCAGTGCGTGGGAAGGACCCTGACATTGCTTGTCACAGAGAGGGTGCTCCTCCCTGTTGGTAAAAGTACAGCAAAATAGGGCTTATTTCTAACCAAGTGTCAGTCGTTTCCTCTAAACTTTAGTAGTCCCAGTACAATAAAAGTATGTTCAGCAACAATAGTGGTTAGAACATAAAATTAGTGTCAGAAAGAGAAAATTTGAAACACTGGAAAGAGCAGATCTGAAAATAAAAAAGTAGAAATGGGTTAAGGCTTTCACTTTTAAAACTATTTACTGAGTGCATCAAATTATATGAGATTAGATGTTATCTCCTGTGCTGTTTAGGAAGCAGTTGTTCTGTATGTATTGTTGCTTGCTTGTGTTTGGTTTGGTTTTTGTTTTTGCCTTCAGCGAATTCAGGAATACTGAAGTATTTCAAGCACACGTGACCTGCTTTGGCTGGGAAGCAGCCTGCAACCTTAGTTAAAGTTTGCAAAGTGTGACTAAAGCTATATCTAAGTTAGCAAGATTGTGATTCCTTCTCCTTCAACCCCTGACCCCACCTACTTTCTCCCTTCTTGTCCCACTTCCTTCCCCCAGGGATCATGATGGCTGCCCTAGAGTGAGAAAATGATGCCATTTGGGATTTTTAGTGGGGCACAGTCACACACCCCGTGCTTCACTCTGTCACTCTGGCTCCTTTGCAGGAGGCAGGATCCTCACAGTAAGATTCAATGATACTGTGCCTCATCTGTGCTGTGGAAGAAGAGAGAGGAAAATTGAGATCATAGTCCCCCCCCCCCCCCCCC
>NW_007732195.1:105131-110829 GCF_000696425.1 Galeopterus variegatus | reverse complement strand
AGATTCAATGATACTGTGCCTCGTCTGTGCTGTGGAAGAAGAGAGAGAAAAATTGAGATCATAGTTTCCCCCCCCCCCCCCCCAGCATTGGATTAGGAGCACCAAAGGTGATATATTCACTGATGGGTGTTATTTTTAATGTTATATCTTTCTTTAGTTGGTCAGCATGGTATGGTGGAATGAACCCTAGTCTCAGAATCAAGACATGGTTTCTGGCCCCTATTGTGCTACTAGGCCATTATGACTTAATCAGAATGTCACTTAAGTCTCTGAGATTAGCTTCTCCATAAATAAAATGTAGAAATAAGAAAGGATGTTTTCTGAGGGAACTTTTCAGCTCTAAACTTTTATCACTCTGTCTCAAATTGTTTCAAACTACTTCTACCATCCTCAGTGTGTAATTTATTCAACCATTAAACACCGTTGTGACAAATGAACAATCACTTCCCTTCAACTCTACCTGTTGTCTTGCTGAAAAAGCTTTAACTAGAAGTCTCAGTTCAAGCTCTCTTTGAAAAGCATTGATATTAAGCACTTTTGTAGTGTCAGACACTAAACTAAGAGTTTTACATGGCTTATGCCAAACATGCACATTTTACAGGTAAGGAAAATGCAGCTTAGAAAGGGTAAGTACTTTGTCCAAAACCACAATGCAAGAATTAGAACAGATGGGGACTTAAATCAGAGGTTCTAACTGCTGAACACCACACCCGAAATTTTCACGGCCTTCTAGATATCTTTAGGTAAGTGTTCTATATGCATTTCATGTTCAACATATCAAAACACAAACATTTTACATACTCTTAATCCCTATCTTGGGCAAAAAAAGAAAAGGAAAGGAAAGAAAAAAATCCAATGAACTTGCTTTCTCTGTGTTTTCTCTTTCAGTTAAAGACCTCATCATCTCCTAAGTTTCCTTGAAAAGAATATTTTATGTCAACCTCAACATTTCCTTTTTTTCTCACCCAATTTTCATGTTCAATTTGTCATTCCTGCTAACTTAGAGTTTAAATATCATTTATTTATTTCATCATCCTACTGGTAATTACTTGAGTTTTGGTTTTCTTTACTGTTTGCTCGAATTATGACATAGTCTTATAACTGGTTGTTCTGAGTTGAATTGTGTCCTCTTCAAGTTTATACATTGCAGTCCTACCCCTAGTACCTCAGAATATGACCTTATTTAGAGACAGAGTCTTTATAGAGGTAATCAAGTTAAAATTAAGACATTAGGGAAAGCCTTAGTCTATTAGGTGTCCATAAAAACAGGGAAAATGTGTGCACACACACTTATACACACACACACAGAGAACGCCGTGTAAACATGAAGACAAAGACTGGGCTGATATGTCTACAAACCAAGAGACACCTAGGACTGACAGCACACCACCAAGACAGAGGCATGGAACAGATTCTTCTTCACAGCCTTCAGAAAGAACCAACTCTGCTGACACCTTGATCTTAGGCTTCTAACTTCCAGAACTGTAAGACAGTGAATTTCTGTTCTTTAAGCCACCCTGTTCATGGTACTTAGTTACAGCAGCATTAGCAAAACCAGTGCCCTGGTTTTCTGATGTCCACTTTGCCATCAGGTTGATTTAAGTCACAAATCAGAGCCACTGCCCTCTGCTCTTCCTTGCCCTGAGATGCTGTACCTCCTTAACTTCTGTCTTTCCCAGAGCTTGTGCTGCCCCGATTCATTTTCTCTTTTATCTGACAAGCTCGTGCTCACCTCGAAAATACCAGTTTAAATGTTTCCTTCCTTAACTTTTCCCAAATCCCACTCTGCTTCATTTATGGCAGAGGTTTCAGCTGCCTTAACTTCCCTAAGTTTCCTTTGGGGTATGTATCAGTTAGAATCCAAACAGAAAAGAGAAATCACTGGAAGTTTCGTTCCATCATAGGTAGTTGCCGTTTTTGCTGGCTAGATTCAGTTCAATATCAGCAGTTTCATATGGTTCAAAATAATAGTTTAGAGTCAATTTAATTCATGTAACTCTTTACATTGAAGAAAAAGCTGAAAAGCTAAAACAAAGGTTGGTGAAGGAACCCAGATATGAGCAACATTAAGGAACAGCTATCTCCCTAAAGCTAGGGGGACAATGGAAGGACGCTCCTACTGGAGCCCAGGAGCTGGTCTGTCTGGTGAGAGTTCAAACCACTGCAGGTCTGTAAGGCAGGAGCTGCAGCCACAAAGGAGGCTCAGAAGCTTCTAGAGAGTCCATCCAAACAAAGAGAAATACTCCAACTTATCCCCTCACCCCACCCTCTTATCTTCTGCTAGTGCTCCCACTTGCCAAACTTCACTGGAAACCAGAGAACCAGGGAGCCTGGGGAATGCATTTTATAGAGTAGATAATGGTGGGGAGTTGATTTGAAAGGAAATAGGTAAATGAAAGGCAGAGTACTGATGTTCTTTTATGTTTGACCTCAATTTGTTGGACACCTGCCTGGCCTCAGGCTTGAAGCTATAGAGCTGAGCCCTGTATTTTCTGTACACCCTGAACTAAATCAACACAGACAAGTATGAGGATGGAACTTGCCAGAGTTCTCACATCTCATTTCTGGATGAATTACCACAGTCATAGATCTGTCACCTTTAATATCAAAGAACAAAGTAAAGGCCCCTAATAATGAGGTCATGCTGAGCCACCAGTCCACTGGCCTCAAAGGAAAACTCTGCAGATTTCTCCTTCCCAGGGAGAGGGATCAGAGGCAGGACCTGAGATTGCACATCTAACCGTGGGTATCTGAGCAGACGTACAGCGAACATGTGGAACAAGGGCTACAGAAATCATGACATGGCAATCCAGTCAGACTGGAGGTGAGTTGTGAAGGTATGTCAGCTTACCTGATTTTGCAGGATATACAACATCCCTGTTACTTGAGCTTTGCAAGTTGCGTGACTGGGTTTTAATTTTTAGAGATGAATGCCACTAGAGAATTGGGGATGGATATCATTAGGTTTTCACCATTGGGATCTCAGTAAACCCAGAAGATTATTTAACTAAGGACTTTAGATGTAGACACCCAATGGTAGAGGATAACTCTACCCACACCAGGGAACAAACTACCAAGATAAATAAAAAGTTAATCGAAGTGGAATGTGTCTGTAATGTAATTGAAATAAAAGTGGGCCATCGTCTTCTTGCCTCTAGATATCCCTTGGAATCATGCCATATTAATCTAAAATACCAAACTTTAAAGAGTAATAAGTTTTCCTTGAAAGTTTCTTTAGGATGCTAAGGGTGGAGTTTGCAGCAACTTTTTTCTTTCTAAAATCTTGTGGGTATTTGTTCTTCCTTATAAAGTTCCTCTTGTCCCTGCTGGTGCTTAAGTTGATTGTTCCTTCTTTCATTTCCCTTTCTCTTCACTCTCTCTCTGAAGCTTCTCTGGGTAGCTGTGTCTTTTCTCCTGCAGATCTGACTGTTTCACTCATTTATAATCCCATCTGTCACTGCTCCAGAAAGCAAAAAGCATAGTCCTCAGAACTCATGTTTTTTGAAAGCAAAAAAAAAAAGGATTCTTAAACACACTTTTATTCTTATGTGGAACATAAAAGGGACTACGTATACATAATGTACAGTATACTCTGGTATCCACTTTGAAGTTCTCATTAGAGGAAAATAAAATCATTGACCACATAAAGTTAAAGAAAATATTTCTGCAAATTTCTGCTCTGAATCCTCTTCTTGATTCTTGCTTTACCCCTTATTTACTGTTGCCAAGTTGGTCAAGGAACATAAGAAAACATAGCTGTTCATAGGTCTCTTGGGACCTTTCTTGGAAGTCCAAATGAAACCAATGGGTCTAAGAACAGTCTAATAGAAGATAAAGAGCAAGGAATTCAACAGCTGGCTCTTTCTGACCTTCTATCTCTTACTGGTCAAAGTTCACCTCCCAGGGTCTCAACTATTCTACAGTCTCTAGTTGCATTTCCTTACCCTGCACCTCCATGGAGAAAGAAGAGCCTCTGTAGGTCAAGTTGGTTTGGATTAGGGAGATGAAGTTTCTGTGCCTCTCAGTGCAGCAATAAAGCGCATGTTAAAGCCGCACCCTCATTCCTAGTGAGGCTGAGATAGTCATGGCGTTAGGAGATAAGGAGAGAGAAGATGATGGACGTGCCTGGGCAGGGAATAGTGGGATTCATCAAGAAGCCACCCAAACCAGGAAGCAGGACAAGCAGATGTTCGTGGGTGGGAAGGTGGGGTCAAGCATTTCTAAAAGGTTCATGAACTAGTTTTTGTAAAAAGTATATGTAAAATCATACATAATTTTCTTGATAGAAGATACACAAAATATATATGAATCTATCTGCCAATCAATTTTATGAGCTATATAGAGAATTATCAGAATAATTCTTTGCTTTGAACATTTACATTTAAAAATATAAATGCAAAGTCTACCTATTCTACTTATATAAGCTTTTGGGCAGCAAAGGCAAAAATATATTTTGTTTGAATAGTCTAGATAATTAACTTATACCACTTTGGAATGTTCGACATAATAAAATTAAGAATGAAATCTACCTCCTGTCAAGCAATCCCTATTGCCATGTTACATATGCTTGATAAATATGGATTAAAAATACAATCAAACATTGAAAGATGAGTGTGTTTAATCTATCAAATGTCTAGAAAATGTCTAGAGACTACAGAGTCCACTGTTTTGCTGATGGTCATTTTTTAATACTAACTGAATGTCACTGCACACATGGTAGGTAACTCCATTATAGAGAGGATTTGGGTGACTCTGTTGTAATCAGCTCCCACTAATAATTATAGATTGGTTTTTATGACAACAAGAAACGGGCTCCATGAGGCCCACTGGCAGGAACCCAAGCTGCGCAAAGCTGTGAATCCACTGTGCTCTTTGTGCTCAGAGAAGACACTCATAGTGGTAATAAGGGTTGAGATGAGTGAATGCAGTGAGATTTTTTCTTTAAGTATTGAAATCACAAATTCAGCCATCATGTGATGTGTGGACTAAAAGAAAATCCAACATTAAGGTAGTTGGGGTGGTAGAGAATGCCAGTGATAGCTGAATGCCTGTGAGAAAAATTATGAATAGCTTTCATAGTTCAGGGTTAAGCATCAGAAAGTAGAAGATTGCTAATCTTTGTATATTTGGGTCTTTACCGAAATACCTAAGAAAAACGTGCCTTTGCTATGGTCTGAATGTTTGTCCCCTCCAAAGCTCATGTGGGAGTTTGATTCCCAATGTGGCAGTGTTGAAAGGTAGGGCCTTTAAGAGGTGATTGGATTGTGAGAACTATGCGGTCATGAATGGATTAATCCATTTACAGAGTAACGGGTTAATGGTTTAATGGGTTCTCATAAGTGTGGACTGGGGCTCTATAAGGACAGCAAGTGAGCATGTTAGCAATCGCTCTTGCCATTCTCAGTATGTGACATCCTGGTCACCATGGGACTCTGCAGAGACATCTCACCAAGAAGCCCTCACCAGATGAGTCCCCTGTACCTTAGACTGCCAAGCCTCCAAAACTGTAAGAAATAAATAATTTCATTACAAATTACCCAGTTTTGGTATTCCACTATAGACAACAGAAAACTGACTAATACTTCCTTTTAAAAATAAAAGTAGGGCCGGCCCGGTGGCGCACTGGATAGTGCGCCGCTTGGGAAGCGCGGCGGCGCACCCGTCCGAGGGTTCGGATCCCACATGCAGACCGGCTCCC
>NW_007732195.1:103401-104147 GCF_000696425.1 Galeopterus variegatus | reverse complement strand
GGGGGCAACACTGAGGGTTGCGATCCGTTGCCGGACACAGAAAAAAGACAAAAAATAAAAAATAAAAAAAAATAAAAATAAAAGTATATACACACACACACATTGTCTAACTGTAAATGTATATTCATGTATATATACAGCATACTTGTGTATATATGTGTATATGTGTGTGTGCATAAAATGAGTGAGTGTATAGAGTAAAGATAAAAATGGGCTATTGGGTTCAAATCTAGATTCTTCCTTTTATCAGCTTGTGATATTGTGATTTTGGACAAGTGATTTAAAATCCTCTCACATGTGTTGGTTTGAATCATATGAAATTTCCATTTCTATGGGTCAAAAATGGATGGAAAGTAGCAATATACTAATAATTAGGATAATAGGAGGAAATAAAATAGGGGGAAATAATAGTAAATAAAGCTTCACAAGGCCACGGAAAGGGTTAAACAGTACACTTAAATTACTTAGAATAGTTCCTGGAATATACTAAGTGCTCATGTTTTATATTAAATATGCAGTTTCTAATTTGACCAAAATATCGAATTCTGAATAACCTTCCAGGAGCAAGTTAAATCTTGATGATCTTTTGGTTCTGTTCTATAAAATAAGTGACTGGAGATATTGATAAACAGACATCTGCATAAACATGAGAATAAAGACACGAGTAAAAGTGACCCCACAGAACTGGTTCTTTTTCCCAATAAAAATTATTCCCTCCCACAGGAGACATGATATTTGGTTATGTG
>NW_007732195.1:101025-103169 GCF_000696425.1 Galeopterus variegatus | reverse complement strand
TGGTTCTTTTTCCCAATAAAAATTATTCCCTCCCACAGGAGACATGATATTTGGTTATGTGGTGAACCATACTATTTAGATAATGTGAATAATATTCCATCACACAGAAAAAAAAGAAAAAAGTCATATATTCTTTTCCTTTCTTTGCCTGAAAATCTGTGTTATCGCCTGAATTAAAGTTCTGCATTTCAAATCACATCATGGAGTAGAACCAAACAAGGAGGGGACTGAGTTCCCACCTTAACTGACTAACAGATTCCTGTCAGTTAGCATTGAAGACCATACTTTATTTGCGAGGTCAATTATATCAAAATGGAACAGTAAAAACATGTAGAAACATTTCACAATACAAAATTATAAAAACATTAAACTGTTGAAACTTCTGCCCTGGAAAGCCCAAGGCCTCCATACCAGTCTCTGGCTCTGATTTCCAAAGTTGACTCATGATTACCTCGCACTTACTAAAAAATAAAAAAACTAAATAGAAAGCTCTTCTGTGTGAGTTATTTCCAGCTAACAATGTGTGAATGGAAGTGCTGTCCACTACTGCATTATCTCCAGGCAGAGGTCATGCTAATCTCCCACACAAATCCTTCCTGGTTTTCCTTCATGCAGGGATGACGCAGATGGACCAAGTGACTTTGGCAACTGTGGGTTAAAAATAACCTGGAATGAGCCCAATTTCATCCATTAGTGCCTGCAGAAGAGCTGTTTACTGATCAGGAATGCCTATTTTGAAATCCACATCAAGAAGAAACACACTTCTATTACGTCAAGCCAGTTAAACTAACTGCATTTTGGATATTTCCTACTCGAGTCTTCATGAGCATATACAAGTCAAGGTTTCAAAAATGGAACCCTCATCATCCTCCCCAAATCTTCTCTTCCTTTCCCTGGGATGTGCAGTTCCAGTAATGACATTTGCAGTTTCAGTAATTCCAATTATCCAAGCTGTAAACTTCTGTTTACTATTAACTCTACCCATTACCTCAAGTAAAAAATTAGAAACCAAGCCCTCTACTGTGACCTAAAAAAAAAAAAAAAAATCACTTAAAGCAATTCTTTCTTTTTCACAGCACTGTTATCTCCTAAATTTAAACTCTTTCTAACCTATTTTATTTCCTTAGCCTGCCAACTGGCCTCCTGTGTCTTGCCTCTAGACTTATCTATCCCTGAAGCTGCCATTGGAGTAATCTTGCTAAAATACAAACACCATCACTCCCATGCATAAAATATTAATAATTCTTTATGAACTATAGACAAAAGTATAAAATTCCTTTAATCCTTAATTTATTTTAGTGTAATTAATTTATTTTAATATAATCCATTTTAATGTATTTAAGGTCATTTATATTCTGGATTTCAACCAATGTTATCACTTGTCTCAAACAACATCTCCAGAGCAAGGCCTTATGAGGTTCTCCACCTTTCATGGCTATTACCTCCACCTGGAATTCCCTTTCTCCTGAGCCTGTGCCGTGCAGGCATCCTGAGAATGTAACGACCACGGGAGATAAACAGCATGTTCAAATAAAGAGCTGAGCTCTTTGTAGCTGAATGAATTAGAAAAAAATCCTGATCTCTCTGACCCTAAAAAAAGATATTAATTTCTACCTTTGAACTCAACTTCTGACTTTGCAATAAAACAAAGTATTTAATTTCATGGTGCCTGATGCCTTCTTTGAACTTCTCCATATTATAAACTTTCCCAGTGCTAGATGAGGCTAGAGACTGGCATAAAAGTCAAACAGTGTTTATATTTTTTAAAAAAATGTAAGAAAATGAGAGAAGATAGTGAACAAAGGATTCCCCTTCAGGCATTAAAGTCAGGATAGTTTTCCCCACTCCACCCTTAACCCCCATTGCAGCCTGCCGGCTGCTCCCCACCCAGCAGAGTAATAAATTAAGTCGTTCCTTAACCTTGCTTTCTGATTTGCTTATGTTCACAGCAAACACCTAAGTGTCCTTTAACATATCAATTAGGCCTTCACCTCAAAAATATGTCCCCCCACAATTTAATAAAGAGAACCTTAACCTTGTAAAGTTGAGGGCAGCAGTTCCACCAGCCTTCAACCAGACTAGAACCATTAGTACCTGGACATTTCACCAGGTAATGGACTTTAGGAGAACCCTTTGGTCCTGAA
>NW_007732195.1:86110-101014 GCF_000696425.1 Galeopterus variegatus | reverse complement strand
CAAAGTATTTAATTTCATGGTGCCTGATGCCTTCTTTGAACTTCTCCATATTATAAACTTTCCCAGTGCTGGATGAGGCTAGAGACTGGCATAAAAGTCAAACAGTGTTTATATTTTTTTTAAAAATGTAAGAAAATGAGAGAAGATAGTGAACAAAGGATTCCCCTTCAGGCATTAAAGTCAGGATAGTTTTCCCCACTCCATCCTTAACCCCCATTGCAGCCTGCCGGCTGCTCCCCACCCAGCAGAGTAATAAATTAAGTCGTTCCTTAACCTTGCTTTCTGATTTGCTTATGTTCACAGCAAACACCTAAGTGTCCTTTAACATATCAATTAGGCCTTCACCTCAAAAATATTTCCCCCCACAATTTAATAAAGAGAACCTTAACCTTGTAAAGTTGAGGGCAGCAGTTCCACCAGCCTTCAACCAGACTAGGACCATTAGTACCTGGACATTTCACCAGGTAATGGACTTTAGGAGAACCCTTTGGTCCTGAATTTTAACTTAAGAGTCTGGGACATTATTCCTGTAATGTCATACCCCATGTGCCCTTTGCTATAGTTCACACCAAGTGTTTGTGGAATAGAGCATATTTCAGGTCTGTAATGCATCGTAGTATGGAATGTACATTTTTACACTAAAATTTTTTATGTTTAGTGTCTATTTTTAGCAGTTTATGCTGTTTGTTGTTTTGAAAACTTAACCATAGATAGATTTTGTTACACTTGCCCCTGAATATTTTTTAAGTAGGAGGAATTCTTAGTGAAATCTTACTTATTTCTGAAGATCCAGATTAGGCGTTACCTTCTGCATGAAGCCATTCTCATTCCATTTGTCACCAAAACTAATAACCTTGCCCACGGTTGCTGCTTTCAAATGTAGCCTGTATTTTATCATAAACTTGTTTTCTTTCTTTCTGTGCCATAGCATGTTAGTTTATATATATTATATATATATATCCCTTCATTAACCTTGTAATCTTAAAAGCAACCACGTGCATCTTTATATTCCTCTAACATTAGCAAGTAACCAAACCCCCATATAAACGTGCCTTATTTATACTTTACCTGTAGAAAAAGTCAGCACAATTGGGTTTTAAAAATATATTCTCTAGCTTAAGTTAAATTGTCTTCTCAAATATTAAGTCCATTTTCCTACATAACTTGAGGTTGACATGTAAGTATTTGTAACTTTGAAAGTGAGAATTAATAACATGCTGGGCAGAGACAGTAAGATCACGTTTTCAGTAAATCCAGTGCAAATTTTGCCCTTTAGCATTTCTGACCAGCTATGCCCCAATTAAAGGTAATGGCAATTTTCTTCAATTATTAATTTATTTATTTTGTCTGCAGAGTATTATCTACAGTATACTACTGAAGCAGGCATAATCCAGTTTAAACAAGCTTAATTGCAGCTTTTGCTTCCCCTCTAGAAATAGAAGAGCATTAAAAGATTTTTCTAAGATTTCACAAAGATAGTCCTAAATTGCAATCTTTCTCCAATTGACATAGTTTCATTTTGGCACTCTGCAGACACAGTGATGATAGGTCATTCACAAGATGTGGGAAAAAGTATAGTGAGAGAACAGATCAAGTTTCACTACTTGTCAGCCTTTCTTTAATAGAGGCTGCAAAGGAACGTTCAGAATCACTATCTTGTCTCATACTTAAACTTACCAATGGAAGAATAACCTGAATTTCCAAATATTTCTTTCTTTGCATGATTGAAGGAGAATCAGAAATATCAGTGGAATATACTTTGCTCAATATACCAGTGTTATTAAGAGCACTGAATGGTACTGTGTGTGGATTTGATTAGCTTCACTGTGTTGATACCACATATCTAGATCTCTAAGAAAGTGAATCTAGTTCCCAGCTGGTAACTTGGAATTAACTAGAATATATTAGAGCAATAGTTCTAAACACTTTGGGTGTTTGATATCCTTTAAGAATGTAAGGAATGTTTTAGATATTCTCTTTAGAAAAAGGCATATAAAGAAATGTACTTAAATTTTCATAAAATTTCCATGGATCCCTTCACAGCAGGACAGTTGATCTCAAGTTAAAAACATAATTTTAGAAGAATTTAAATCTTTAATTGCTAGTTATTCTGAACACTTCAACTCCATCAGAACTAGGAATCTAAATCTTTAGCAAATGGAGTATCTCATGATAATATATTTTCCATTTACATATGTGAAATCAATAATTTGTATGAAGCTGATTACAGGAAAACCAGGAAGAAAACAGCAAATGTAAAAAATATGTAACTAAATAGGTTTTGTCGCTTCTTACCTTACTATGGAATACTTACTTCTGCTATGACACATGACCATGTCTATCCTAGGACAGTTGACTGGCAGAATAAAAATGACATCTTTCCAAGTAAGTAGTTAGTATAAACAGAAAGCAAGACTACATAATTATAGAATTATTCCTACATTCTGATAAATAGCTACAGTATAATTTTCTTTTATTTCTACATTCATTCATTCAAAAATAACATTATTTTTATACTAAAATATTGAATTGACAAAGACTGAATATATTCAAAGTACACAACATGGTGATTTGATGCATGTGTACATTGTGTAATGAAAATTTACTTAGCTTGTTGCACTGAACACTGTATGAAGACATGAATAAAAACAGCACATGATGATTGCACTCATGTAATTTTAAATCTATTTGAGCTTACAATTTCTTTTTGGCAGTTGAAAATGGAATCATTGTCAAATTTAACTATTCCACTCTCCCCATCAAGGTTATTTTTTCTAATAAGCCTATTGCAGATATCACAGTAAAACTTTTTGTCTATTTAATGAATCTATAAATCGTGCTATGGCCTATGATTTTGAGAATTATATTGAGAATGTTCTGCATAATTTTTTTTAACCTGTCATATGGGTTATCTCAGTCTCATAAAAGAGATTGAGAGTATCTTTTACGAGCAATATAATGAATAAAGTCTACCTGTATTAGTCAGTGTTCTCCAGAGAGAGTACCTATAGTATATGTATATAAATATATGCGAGAAGGTTTATTAAGAAAATTTGCTCACGGATTGTGAAGGCTGAGAAGTCCTTGTGATAGGCCATCTGCAAACTGGATGCAGGTAGGATGGCTCAATCCAAGTCCAGAAGCCTCAGAACCAGGAAAGCCAATGGTCTACTTCTTAGCCTGAGGACCATGGCCTGAATCAGTGGTGCCACTGGTATAAGTCCTGGAAAACAAAGGCTGAATAGTCTCTAGTTCTGATTTCCACGGACAGGAGAGAAAAACAGTTCTGGTGGACAGAGAAAGAGATTTGCTTTTTCCTCTGTTTTTGTCTCATCAGGCCCCCAGCAGATTGGACAGTGCCCGCCCATACTGAGTGTGGATCTTTCCCACCCAGTCTACTTAGGCTTCATGCTGATCTATTCTGGAAACACCCTCACAGACACACTCAAAAATAATGCTTTACCAGGTTTCCAGGCATTTCTTAATCTAAATTCACACATAAAATTAACCATCACACACACTGCCCTTATCTTAATGAGAATAAAGTTGTTAATGTCATTGTTTACTTGAAGCAGACAAAGTAACATTTGGAACACGATATCTGATGATCTGGATTTGTTTAACATATTTGATTGTCACATAGGTTCTTTTCTCCTGAAAAAGAACAAAGCTATTAAGTGAGCTGTTAGCATTAGTGGTAGAGGTTTTTGGGTAAACCCTCTCACTTTGAGAGGAAATCTGGTTTGACCTTTAAGTTGAAAAGAGTTGAAGAGAAGTTGGTGTAGGTGTTGAGAATAATTTTTAAGAGCACCGAAGGGCACAAATATGCTTCTTTATCTTCCATGCCTTAGTCCTGGTAAACATTAGAAATCACAGAAAAGGGACAGAGCAGATCTGTCTGAATGACAGCAACGGCTGAACTACAGGATGTTTTCTTTACTCAACCACCCCCACACTATGACTCAAGACAAGAATTCTAAGGAATCTTTTGAAAAAATACCAGTCTCCTTATCGGTGATCACTTTTTTGAGTTTAATAAATATTTTAAATAGGCAAATGTGTCAGAGCAGGGGGTAAAATCACTTCTGACCATTGGAATATTAATATCTTAGAAATTACTTTGAGTAAACGTAGATTAGTAGTGAAAGCATAGGCACTGGAAATGGTCAAGCTGGTTTATAGCTAAGGTCAGAGGAAAAAAACATTAAAGCAATGCTGCAATCAAATAGCCTCATTCCTTCTTGAATTGATAATATATTTGTACAGTACATAGAAAACAGGAAGCTATATAGGTTACCTTCAGTTCTCATAAATACGAACCTAAGTAGACTTTCAGTCTAATCAGATGCTAGTGTTTATCTATTACACGTATGCTCTATTCACCATGACGCTGGCGAAGAAGACTCCCTATTTTAGGAGCCCCTTTAAAGAACTGCAGGGGCTACAGTGTCCTTGTAGTGGTGAAGGATTTATTTGCAGTGTTAAACTTCTACTTAAACAAAATTTTGGAAACTCTTTATACAGATGAAGTGCTTCTAGTGCTTGGCAACACATCTAGTTTTACTGTCTATACTGCCAAGCATTAGCATTAAAAACACAGCCAACATATTTGAAAGAAATGTTGTCAACTGTCATGAGATTTCTCAAATTCATCAGCTCAAAGAACTTAAATCACTACCTCTTTAAATAGTATTGTCAAAAATCAATGAAGAATATTAAGCGCTGACCCACTACCAGGAAATTCACACTCATTCTAACACACGTCTTTTTCCTTTTCTTTTGTTTTTCAAAAATTCAAAAAGAGCTGGAGCACTTCAAGGCAGGTCTCAAAGAGCGTGATTGAAATGAGAACAGAATTTTCACATTTTTTGAATATGTCTATTAAAGCAAATAGAGAACTTGGCAAATATTTTCTTTCCTTTGAATAAGACGAATCGTTTGATTGAAGGCTTACAACCACCGTAATGAATACTGCTGAAAATCTATGAGGTCTTTGGCAGAGTTGCTTGGATGAAAGAGGATATTGGAGGTGGCACTTTGAACACATCCTAGACAGGTTCAAATGCTGGGCAGTGCCTGCTTGGGTGAGAATCCACAATTACAAAGCCTTTTGATTCCCTAATACATAAGAATCTTCAGACAATAAGAAAAATCTTTTAACTCATTTCTATTGAGAAATTAATATAGAAATATATATTTTTAGTTCAAATCTGTATTCATTTGCTTGGGCTGCCATAGCAGAATACCATAGGCTGAGTGGCTTAATAACAGGAATTTATTTTGTTACAGTTTTTGTTGCTAGAAGTCCAAGATCAAGGTGCTAGCCTCGGTTTCTCCTGAGTTCTCTCTTCCTGTCTTGCAGACAGCCACCTTCGTATTGTGTCCTCACATGGCATTTCCTCTGTATGCATGTACTTTTGGTATCTCTATTCTTAAAAGTACACAAGTCCTATTGGATTAAGGCCCTGCCCTTATGACCTCATTTAATCTTCACTACTTTCTTAAAAGTTCTACCTCCAAATATAGTCAAAATGGGGGCTAAGTTTCCCCCCATGAATTTTGTGGGGACACATTCAGTCCATAACACTATCCTATTTATAAAAATTGCTCAATGAGAGATACGATTTCCAAATATGATCTTATTGATAAGAGAACAAAGTAATAATTCATTTATTGATAAGAGAACAAAGTAATTTATTCATCTATTGATAAGAACAAAGCAATTAATTCATTCTCAACAGTATTAAAGAATTACAGTATAGACATAAGCCTATACCTATGAGTCAATGGGAACTCTGGTTTCATTTCCTACTCTATACCTGTGTGTGTCAGGGTGTTAGGCTCATATTGCCATAAAATAAGTAAAAAATTACTGGATATTAAGATACATAGGCATTTCCAAGTCAAAGGCCATTCTACAATAACAACTTCACTTCTTATTAGAAGCAAATAAGAGCACCCTTCCCTATAAAATTTACTTTCAACAAAATTAATTAGATTTATATTTTGAAAGTTGCCATTACATTTGCATTAAAGCAAAAGGAAAGGAGATACTACCTTGGAGAGATTATTTTTACATTCAATCTGATAAAAGGAGTACACTTCTATTACAATAAAATCAATTGCATACAAAATTGTATGTATCTATAATCATCACTTAATAATGGCTGCTCAGTGGTTTCTCAATTGCTGTCCTCACACACATTCTAACATAACAGTAGTTCACTTAGTTTCTGAATCATACAGACATAATTCCACATGGTTATAATTAACAAATAACCTTTTAGCCAAATCATTCAAATGGTTTCTCATTAGTAACCAGAGAAAAATCTTCAATTTCATTCATAGCTTTGTTTGCAATTCTAGAAGTTTAATTGGATTACTCAGGTTCATTTTACAGAGATTGTAGTTTTCTCTAACTGACACTCATATCCGTAACATGCATATAATCTCATTTTATCCTCCTTAATTATTTAATTTTAGAAGGGTCTAGATTCATAGTAATTACAACAAATTGGATATACAGATTTGACCATTCGTCACATGACTCAGCAGTCATTGAACTGTCTATTCTTTGTGCCTTTACCATCTTCAGAGTTAAAAAGGCTCCAAAGTAATTGGATAATACAGTGATTCTTCTTTTTAAACCTCTTTTTATGTTTAGGAATAGTTCACACATACAAAACAGCATAGAAAGGAGAAATAAAACAAAACCCATGTAACTACCATTTAGTTTAAGAATGAAAAATTGCTAAGTATTTTTTCTTTCTAATTTAGAGAAAGAATAAATGAAGCAATGATGCATAAAGTAACTTTACTGCATATCAGACATAAAGACAGGATATAAATTAGAAGATGATATTTTCTTTTTACAAGGTACATGCTCCCAATGAACAGTGAATAAGGTTAATCTTAACGCTTTGGCAAGTATCTAGAAATGTTATGGACAAGTGCATTTATCACTTTTTAGATTGTCATCAGAATGTAACTAACCACTGAAGTTATTGTATAATACATGTATTTATTTTGATAGTCCACTAGTTTTCACATGTGGTCTATTATATTCACTTGCTCTTCTGAAATTATATCGTCTCATATTTTCTGCTTTTCTTTCAAGGGACGAGAAGGAAAGCCTATACTTTGTAAGTTTATTGAGCTGTATTAATTTATAGTTAGAAAGTAGAAACAAAAAGAAAATAGAAAAGGAGACGATTAAAATGATTAGTTTTCACATGTGGTCTATTATATTCACTTGCTCTTCTGAAATTATATCGTCTCATATTTTCTGCTTTTCTTTCAAGGGACGAGAAGGAAAGCCTATACTTTGTAAGTTTATTGAGCTGTATTAATTTATAGTTAGAAAGTAGAAACAAAAAGAAAATAGAAAAGGAGACGATTAAAATGATTTTCTAAGTGGGTACAATGGAGAAGAAGATACTAAGAGAATGAATAAATGCTTCAAATGAAAGAAATAAAGGGAAAAAATGAAAAGACAAGACATTGCAGAAAAGTATAAGATATTGTTAAATAAGATCAATTCATCTCTAGAAGAATTCAACCCAAATTAAGGGGGAAAGAAAAAGGTCTCTTTCACAATTAATTTCACCATGGCTTCATAATCCAATCTCTAACTAAGTTATATCAATTAAAATGAGAATATTATTTTGTTGATATATGAATTTATAAGAAATAAAGAAAATTGGGGCTATTACTCAACATAGTTTATGATAATCTACTGTTTATTGTATTTAATTTATTGTAGGGGCTGGAATGGCAAACTAAATGATGTTGAGGATACCCATGCCTTCATATTTTAGGTCTTTAAAACTGCCATAATTTTTCCCCCTTCTTCGGGGATAGATTTTTTTTTTTCTTGGCTCAGTGATATAGGCATGGGAGCCAATATCGAAGATTTCCACTTGGCCTTCACCATTACTGCATAGCTCTTATCCTACAGTCAAAGAAATAATGTGGTGGTTTTGCCAACCCCCAATATGTCATTTCACTTATATATTAAGGGACTGAAAAAAAAATAACAGGTGGGTAGGTCTGTGAACCCAGTGGAACTATTCTTAGCTGGACCTGAGGCAGAACTGTATTAAGTAGCTAGCCTCCAATTTAACAGGGGCTTGTTTTAATGCTTCAGATTCCTGGGTATCAAGGTCATCTTGGATCCTGTGCCCAGTGGTTACCTGATTGTATTAAGTAGCTGGCCTCCAATTTAACAGGGGCTTGTGTTAATGCTTCAGATTCCTGGGTATCAAGGTCATCTTGGATCCTGTGCCCAGTGGTTACCTGAGAGTGGCTATGTGTCCTTTTGGAGAAGGTCTAAAAGTATCATTATCATATAAGCTTGCCATGGTTTCACTTTCCTTAGATTCTCTTGCGACCCAGTGTTTTCTTCAGTCAATGAGTTTCAGGTCTAGGACCTGATTCAATAAAAGATTCTGACTTTGAAGCAGCTATCCTCAGTCATCCTTGATTTTCTTTGATTGTTTAAGCAATACCCTTGTTGGCTGCCCATCTGTCATGCCCCTAAATGCACTGTGTTCATTAACCTTCTCCACAGTAACCTGTGTTCCTGTTTCCTTGGGTGCCCCTTGGGCTTTGCTGCTCATCATAAAATTGCACCCAAATGGTTTCTGATAGTTAACTGTTGCAATGCCCTCTATTACTTCAGGAGCCTAGCATTACCATTACTGTTAAGGATATCACTTCTGTAAAATCATCTCCTATTGTCAGTCATAGCCAATAGAGAACATCCACCACTGAAATTATCAGTGATGAAGTAGGCAATCCTCTGGGCCTCCTTGTGGAGAATGGTTAGTTTTTGGGTTTCCAACCTCATAATATACCTACTCTAGAAATCCCACTCTGAGACTTGATTCTTTCCTCCACTGTCTTCTATGGCAGCAGTGACATTTTTACATCACTCAGTGTGGGATATTACTTTCCCCATGCTTCTAAGAACTATTCCATCATATGTTAGCAACATCTCCAAAGATCCTTGACAAGATGTTAAATCTTGAATCGTGAGAGAGTAATTCCTTTTTAATAATTTCTTCTTTAACCAATTTTATATTCCAACACTCTTGATCCAGCAGCCATATATACTCTACTGGAACCTGACAGTGTATATTGGCTATATCCTGCACTCTTCAGTGTAAAATTCCTTTTCTTTCATATACAATCCAGCAATTTTCTGGTCAGGTTATGTTGTGATTTGTCTCTAGTCATTGGAATGCTGGCTAGGAGGGGAAGGGAGGGGAAATACTGATGGCAGGTGGGCCATGTTGTTTGGAAAACAGAGGCCTCTGATAATCTTTAAGCAAGGGGGAACTTTAGCCTCTAGTAGGAGGAATAGGACTCTTCTGCTTAGAGTGGTTGGGAGAATCTAGAGATTCAAGATTTCTGAGTACAACATATATGTGCATACCAAATCTCAGGGTTCTACTTTTATTTCCCATTAGGGTCATGATCTTTGCACAAGAGTCTTCCTAGAATTGAAAATTAAACCTCTTTTGGAGCCCTGATAGTCTAAGTAAGCATTGAGCCCGATCCTCAGCTTTAGGAGATCAGTCTTTTTATATGTCACCAAAGAGGTCCCTGGCTTTTATCATTCATCTTAAATTGATCACCCTCAGCCTTAATTTGTCTTTCTTTTAAGACTTAATAATCTTCATAAATAACCATCTAATTCCATAGCTCTTAAATTGACTATTTCCACCAACCCTGTCAATTGTCTGGTAACTGGCAAAGCAACCAATCACACTCCATTTCAATTCAATACCACTCAAAGTTTTAATAATTGCACTAGTATAATTGCTCATTGGAAAATACTATAAGCTGACATTAAGTGCTTAAACAATCATCTTTGCCTTATTCCTATTTTGGAATATTTGTTTCTTAATACTCTGGTATCTTGTCCATGTAACCTAAGCAAGTTGTGGCCAAAATTACAGAGCAAGAAGATGTCAACTGGTTTTAGTTTTACTCTTTCTGCTAGGCCCAGATTCTTACTACTAGCACAAAAGAAGCTGTAATTACCTTGTAATTATAGTTGATTGATTTTCAAATAAATAGGTCAGCCATGATTACATCAGTAGAACTGTGGGACGTAAGTATTCTTCCTACATATTATGTCTTGAGTCCCTGAATGACAAATAATACCTAATATGTTATAGTAACTATTAAGAATTAAGCATACATACCTCTGTTTTACTGCTTTATAACAACTGAATTTAGTTCTGTAAGACATTAAAAGTAAATCTATTGAGTGCAGCATTTTTTTAAAATTTAAGATATGACTGACCTAGATGGCCTTAAGATTTTGCTCCACTTGACTAAACTTTAGCTAGGACTCTTCCTGCCTTTAGGTTTCTTACCTCTCTCTCATGCTGGCCCTTACAGGATACAGAGGGTCTGACCACAAAGGTCTTTCCCCTTCCTTTTATTAGGCCATTTTTGTTTTTTAGGAAATTCATAAGTTGTTGGGAAAAATAAGAAAATGCCAGGGCCCCTCGGATGTTCAGAATTTTGCCAAGCATTTGCTGTAACTAACATCAGGTGTTCCTTGTTACTACTTAATGTAAATTGTGTATGGGCACCCAGGTGTCCAGGGTTGTGGACTTAAGAGTAAAAGACTGACAGCTCTGCTCCACAGTGCTTCTCAGAACTCTCAGAGAAGCCACTAGGACAGTTGCTCCTAGATATAAATAAAACCCATTCATTTTTCTATACCCAGGGCTCCCAGGACCTTTTCTTCTATTACCTAGCTCACAGACCTGTGTGTGGAGGGTTTGTGACACAGTTTGTGCAACAAACTCGAAGGGTCTGTAAGCCCAAGCTTTACAATTGGCACAGCCAGCAGGATATTTGAGCAGGTACAGGAGCCAAAAGCCCCTTGGAGAGGGAGGAAATGTGGCTACTTCTGAATATGTTGTGCCCTCTGGCCACTTTCCTGTTGACCGGGATCTGGTTGCTGCTGACCATACTACAAGTCAGCATAGATCAGGCACTCCATGAAGCAGTGTGGCCTCAGAGAGCCCCTTGGGAGGGGGAGGAAATATGGCTATCCTTGAGTATATTGTGTCCGGTGGCCACTCTTCTACTGACTGGAGCCTTACTACTGCTCACTATGCTACAAACTGATTGAGATTTAAAGAAGAAAGCAGAGCTGTTGGAAGCATGGATAATCTGGCTGGAAGATGACATGCTGCAGCTGGGCACCCCTGCCTCTCACACCTGGAAGAACGACAAACCCAGTGGTGAGTTGGAGGAGACCATGCATCTCCATCCATGACCTGTTGTGCACCAGAAACTGAAACACAAGCAGCCTATAGGACCAGATGGGCCTTGCCTATAAAATGGGAATCAGGTGGACAACCGGAGGGTGATCCACAAGTAACTGAATTCACTACCTATGTCCCATATACCCACATTGAATTAGTTGACTTGGGGAGACAGTTTCAGCAGAAACAGGGGGAAACCCTAGCTGCTTGGCTGCTGTGGTTATGGGACCTCAGGGTGAATAGTGTGATATGCTCTGGTGAGGAGATGGAAAAATTGGCCTCCATTACCATGCACCCATCCCTGAGGCAGCAGCTGCAGAATAGTCACAGATATGCACAAGGGCCAGGTAATCACTCCTTAATGGAATGGGTGAATGCAGCTGCCTGAACCATGTGGGCAAATGCTGGAGAACTGCCCAAGACTGTGAGTAAATGGCAAACATATACTGACTTCGTTCAAATAATTTGGGAGCTGGGGATGAGGCAGTCCATGTTTAATGTGAACACCCGTGGCCCAGACGATGAAAATTTTACAGGCAGCATGAGAGACATAGTGCTGCAAAATGCCCCCTCAATATCCTTTGGGTCACTGATGGCCATACTGGCCTCATACATTGGTCATCCTGTACATGAAGCAATGACCATGATAGCTAGCCAGGGTGAAGTAGAGGAGAAAAGACAAGCAAAAGAGGTCCAGAGGTGGCTAAGACCCAACCCCTAAGAAATGATCAGGATTTTATCCTGAGGGGACCAAGCAAGACTAGCCGTAAGCAGATGTGGCTTGACTTGCTTGCAGCAGGGGTTCATAGCAAGAAAACTGACCGGCAGCCAAATGCAGTCCTGTTTGCCTTGTGGCAGCAATTACACCCCGAACAGTTTTTCACCAAACGTCTGGGAACAGGTAGCAAGTTACACTCAGTGGGTTTAAAGGACTTTTTGGTTGCTCCCAAGGAGGTGGATGAACTGTTCCATTTTGACTAGGGAGCAGGCCAAGGCGCTTGTCTTTTGGGGGCAGGCGAAGACTGGAGGCCTCATGTTGAATTGGCAATATATTGGTCGAGGACAAATGTGCAGAATGTTTTGGCGTTGGTGGATACAGGTACAGAATGTAGCCTGATATATGGCAATCCAGATAAGTTTCTGGGGGCCACAGTTCGTATAGATGGCTATGGAGGAAATGTGATTGAGATCAAAGCTATGTCATTGCCATTGGGCATAGGAAGATCACCTCCTTGTGTGTATACTGTATATATATCTCCTGTAGCTGAACACATCTAGGGTATGGATGTACTTTATGGTTTGCACCTGCAAACAACAGTTGGGGAGTTTCAGCTGCGAATACAGACAGTAAAGCCTGTGTTACAAGGACATACTAAACCTGACCCACAGGTGTTACTCAAGCCAAGATGTGTGGTTAATGTAAAGCAGTATTGCCTACCAGGAGGACATGCAGAGATTAAGTGCCACTATATTGGAATTAAAGAAAGTTGGCATTATTTTTCCAGCTCATAGCCCATTTAATGCTATAGTATGGCCAGTGAAAAAACCTGATGGTACCTGGAGAATGACTGTAGATTATTGAGAACTGAATAAAGTAGGACCTCCTTTGCATGCAGCTGTGCCTTCTGTTCATGACTTGATGGATCAGCTGATGACTCAGCTGGGGACTTATCATTATGTATTGGACCTTACAAATGCATTTTTTCTCTATTCCAATGTTGGCTGATAAGAGATAGGTACCACACTATATTGGAATTAGAAAAAGTTGGCATTCTTCATCCAGTTCATAGCCCATTTAATGCTCTGGTATGGCCAGTGAAAAACCTGATGGTACCTGGAGAATGACTGTAGGCTATCGAGAACTAAACAAAGTAGTGCCTCCTTTGCATGCAGCTGTGCCTTTGGTTCATGACTTGATGGATCGGCTGACAACTCAGCTGGGAACTTATCATTATGTATTTGGCCTTGCAAATGCTTTCTTCTCTATTCCAATCTCGGCCAATTGCCAAGATCAGTTTGCCTTCACCTGGGAAGGGAGGCAGTGGACCTTTCAAGTATTGTCCCAAGGTTATCTGCATAGCCCAACCATCTGTCATGGTTTAGTGGCTGGGGACCTAGCCAAATGGACAAAGCCCAGCACAGTTACAATGTTTCACTATATTGATGATGTGTTGTTAACCTCTGATTCTCTACAGATTTAACTCAGGCAGCTCCGACACTGCTAAGCCATTTGGAACAATGTGGGTGGGCCATGAACACAGCCATAGTACAAGGACCTGGGCTGTCAGTCAAATTCTTAGGAGTGGTCTGATTGGGTAAGACGAGGGTCATCCCAGAAGCTATTGTAGACAAGATACAGGCATATCCTCGACCCACAACTGTAGCTCAGCTACAGACATATTTGTGACTTCTGGGGTATTGGAGAGCTCTTGTACCCCATATGGATCAAATAGAATGCCCACTGTATGCATTAACAAAGAAAGGAGCCCCCTGGGATTGTACTGAGGAAGTAGAACAGGCTTACCAAGCTACAAAAAGGGCAATACAATAAGTACAGCTTTACACGTGGCTGATCCCACCAAACCTTTTGAATTAAACATAAATATCACCCAAGAGGGGTTAGGATGGGCTTTGTGGCAGAGACAAGACCAATTCTGAACACCTGTTGGATTCTGGTCTCAGCTCTGGAAGGGTGCTGAAGTACACTATTCTCTAATAGATAAACAGTTAACAGCTGTATATTCTGCCTTGATGGCCACTGAAGCTATCACAGGAACTGCCAAAGTCCTAGTAAGGACAGCATATCCCGTACTAGGTTGGCTGTGCATGTGGGCAACTAGCCCTAAAACAGGTGTTGCTCAGACTCCCACTCTGTCTAAATGGGGAGCATATATAGAACAAAGAAGCACTGTGTCAATGAGCCCTCTATCCAAAGAGTTGCAAGCTGTGCTAGGCCCAGTAGAGGTTGTGGAGGAAACTTTGACACAACCCTTACCCATCGAGGTGGAGACTACACCTTTCTGTGAGGGACAGGGACCAATCACAGAGCAAGCTTGATTTACAGATGGCTCTAGCATGGGACCCTCAGCATGTTGACAGCTCTTGCTGTCCAGACCTTAACAGATACTATGTGCTATGAAAATGGCACAGGGCAAAGCAGCCAATAGGCGGAATTGAGAGCAGTATGGATGGTGATAAAAAAAAAAAAATGAGCCTGGGCCATTAACCATCTGTACTGACAGCTGGGCTGTGTACAAAGGTTTAGCCCTTTGGATCTCTACTTGGAAATATCAACAGTGGATGGTAGGCCACCAACCGCTGTGGAGACAAGCCATGTGGCAAGAGTTATGGGACCTGGGACATTAGAAAGAAGTACCTCTTTTCTATGTCCCAGGACCCTTCCCCTTAGCCAGTTCAGGAAAGGACAAAGCCAATGCCTTGGCTAAGGTAAGATGGCTGGAGAGAGCCCCAGCTACTGATGTCGCCCAATGGTTACCTCAACAAATGCAGCATGCTGGCAGCAAAACCATGTGGATGGCAGCTCAAAGATGGGCCTTGCCTACAAAATGGAAAGATGTAGTGAATGGCTGTCATGCTTGTCCACTATGTGCTC
>NW_007732195.1:81713-85383 GCF_000696425.1 Galeopterus variegatus | reverse complement strand
CTTAGCCAGTCCAGGAAATGATGAAGCTGATGCCTTGGCTAAGGTAAGATGGCTGGAGAGAGCCCCAGCTACTGATGTCGCCCAATGGTTACCTCAACAAATGCAGCATGCTGGCAGCAAAACCATGTGGATGGTGGCTCAAAGATGGGCCTTGCCTATAAAATGGGAAGATGTACTAAATGCCTGTCATGCTTGCCCAGTAAGTGCTCAAGAGAGTCCACACCCCTGGCAGGTACCCCATATAGACAGGCAAATAACTCGAGGCAGGGTGCCCCTGACTCGATGGCAAGTGGACTTTGTCGGACCACTGCCAAGGTCAGAGAATTTCGGATACATCTTCACTGCTGTTGATACGGCTACTGGTCTTCTATTTGTATAGCCTTGTAAGGCCCCAGACAAGGTAAACACTGTGAAGGCATTGAATAGCCTTACAGCCATGTATGGCCCATGTATGGCCTGCCTATAGTCATAGAGAGTGACAGTGGAACCCACTTTACTGGACATGAGGTTCACAAGTGGGCTTCCCAGTTGTCTATCCAGTGGAAGTTACATATGCTATATCATCTGCAGGCAGCAGGGATGACTAAGCAATACAATGGTCTTTTAAAAAAGAGGCTAAAGCTATCTGCCCAACCCCCATCCCTGAAGGGGTGGACATGGTGGTTATGGCCAACAGTCAGGATTGTAAATGAGAGACCCCGCAAGGGCAAGCCCTCTCCAGTGGAAGCTCTGTTGCATAGGGCTGCAGCACCTATACAACTGCGAGTCACTACTATAGATGAGCTTTTGAAACCAGGATATGGCAAGAATGGAAATATTCTCTTACCAGCCCCTAACCTGTTTACAACAGGGACAGACAGTACAATGGGAATGGCCTTGGAAAATAGAAGCCCCCCATATAGGCTGAGTAGGCCTAATAGGGCTTTGGGGGAAAGGATAAGAAGAAGACTTGCAAATTTCACCTTGGGTGAAAAGTACTTGGCCTCCTCAAGTAAAGGTAACATGACCTGGAACAGATATGCGCTCTGTTCAAAGGGCACATTTGTATTATCATTATGGCCAATTATGAGTTCCCCTATACTGTTACATGTACAAACTACAGATCTAACAGTACTAGCAGATAATGTATGGTATCATAAACCAGTTAAGATACCTATTCCTGCAACCATCCTTTCCCAGGATGGCAAACTAGCATGTATCTTACCAGAGGGGTGAGAACTCCCTCTATTGGTACCAATAATCCTTCTGTCTTTTCACCCATAGTGTTCTGGCTGCAGGCACCAGAGTCAACTGGATACAGACATACGTTCATGTGACCAATGTGTTGGCTTATTGAATATACACTGAACTTCATTCCAATGATGACTAGTAACCAGACATGTGCAGCTAATAATTGAATGAGCAAAACTACAGGACAAACCTTAAGGACAAGCCTTAAGGCATATTGGACAGACGATAGGTTGTATGAATGTAAGCGTCACTTATCCTTGCTAAGGGAACATCGCAGAAGATTCTGAATGCTTAGATAGTATGGCGAGGGACCCTAAAGAGGTGGATGGTTGGGAAAAATAGGAAAATGTCAGGGCCCCTCAGACGTTCAGAATCTTGCTGAGCATTTGCTGTAAATATCCTCAGGTGTTCCTTGTTACTACTTAATGTCATTGTGTATGGGCACCCAGGTGTCCAGGGTTGTGGACTTAAGTGTAAAAGACTAACAGCTCTGCTCCACGGTGCTTCTCAGAACTGTAAGAGAAGCCACTAGGACAGTTGCTCCTAGACCTGAATAAAACCCATTCATTTTTCTATGCCCACGGCTCCCAGGACCTTTTTTTTCTATTACCCAGCTCACAGACCTGCATGTGGAGGGTTTGTAACCCAATCTGTGCAACAGATTCGAGCGGTCTGTAAGCCCTAGCTTTACAATAAGTTATTTCTCTTTCTCTATGAGATGTAAGTACTTTTAAACTCCTTTTGCCAGTTTTACAAGCAAGGAGCCATTTCTGAAAAAGCCTGGAGGCATCCCATTGAAATGTAAACATCAAGGAAGATAGCATCCACTTATCTCCACATTAAGACAGATAGCCTCCAGTCTCTGTGGAAAGGTAGGAGCCTAACTTCAATGGGCGCTGATTAGCAAACACAGACAGCCTAATCAGAGAAAAAGATTTGCAAATTCACTCAGTCTCCTCAGCGCCTATTGATCAACCTCCTCTCTGAAGTTCTCTAGTACTTTCCCACTAACTCATCCCAGCCCTTAAAGACCCTCCCATCCTTCGTTTCAGTGGAGTTGAGTTCAACTGACTTCTGTCCTCTCTCTTTTTGTGGCAATAACCATGTATAAAGTCTTCCCTGCCTATTTAACTTCAACAAAATTTTTGCTTTGATGGCATTTTCTATAATGACCTCCTCATTCCCCTTGTAAAATATTTCTAAAATTGTCCTCTGTACTACACAAGAATAAAATAGGAAATCAACATTTTCTCCTACCATTTATTCATAAAAAGGAAAACTTACTTGGTAGGATGGGACAATATTAAGATACTTAGTACTTGAGAAAAATAACTTCTAAATGTATTCTAACTCTAAATAAAATAAGAAGCAAAAGTTTATAGTGTATTTGAAACAGTTGACTTTTTAAATATAGTCAAAATACAAAACACATATGTTGGCCAAAAAAATTGTTCTTGCGTAATTTTAACACAAAAGTAAAATCAATTTTTTACTTGATCAGTTTTAACAAACATCTTTGAAAGTAGCACATTCTTGTTTAAAGACAGACCAGATAATTGCAAGCCTATTAAATCTGCAGGTAGCTTGTGATTATAAAATAATAAATCCTCACCCTTGAAAGGTGAGAGAGTATGTGTGATTTTTATAACATCCCAAAATGTTGGGAAGCAAAGGTGATGTCTGAAGAAATAAATGTTCATGATTCAATGATTCATTTCGTATGAAATATTAATAGACCCCACAATGGCATTACATAAAAATGAAATTGCTTAACCCTGGACCTATCATTCCCTTCTCCCAGCAGCAAAAAAAGATATTACCCCCTTCAGATCTTCTCTAAATCATCAAAACAAAAAGTGCTCAATTAAAAGAAATAAGCTCAACTGTCATCAAAGTGGCAGATGTGTTATTTAAAACAATTGATATGGAAAGATTGAGCATTGACCATTTCATTATATTAAAAAGGAGTCACTCAAACCAGCAGGGATTCCTTAAATATCACGTTCTCCTATTGTACTTAAAATGTGTTTACACATCATTAACTACTTGAACGGGAACTAGGAATAGAGAAAATTAATGCCTAAGAATTAAGAGCCGCAACTATGTAAATATCAAAGATAAAGATGAAACATTAGTCATATAATACATCTCTATTAAAGTGAATTAATTCACAGGTAGTCCACTTACTACTAACTTTACAGACACATTTTTCCAATATTCTGGCATCAGCCGTGAATTTGGGGTCTTTTTGTTTTATAGTGCAGGGAAAAAATAACCCCCATAGGGTCGTAGTTGGAACAGACTCCTGTTACAAAAGACAGGTTAACAAGAGAAAAACAGGGGCCGGCCCGGTGGCGCACTGCTATAGTGCGCCGCTTTGGAGCGTGGTGGCGCTCCTGCCGAGGGTTCGGATCCCACATACAGACCGGTTCCCACTCAC
>NW_007732195.1:78608-80124 GCF_000696425.1 Galeopterus variegatus | reverse complement strand
CAAGATCCTTTGCTTAATTACACCTGCAAAAACCCTTTTCCAAATAAGGTCTTGTTTTCTACATTCCTGGGGTTGAGACAAAGAAATATTTTTTGAAGGGCCACCATTCAACCCATTACACTCATCTTAACAAAAATATTGTTCAGGGAAGTGACTATGGTTTGAATCAATACCAACCAGGATTCTCAGGAGTTAGCCTAAAATATATGATAAAATTTGGAGGATTCTGATTCTGCCCTTGTCACCAAGATAGCTCATACCTGTAATTAAGACTCCTTTTTATTCCAAGCAGTAAGAAGTTCTACTGCTAACCTGAGGTTTAAAAATATGCTAATGTAATAGTCCATTGGTATGATTGACAGTTTTACTAACTGTTGCATTTGTCTTATGTCCTGACACAAAATCTAGGAAAGTATCAGATTCACACTCTTTTTCTTAAACTAACATTGTCTTGGCCACTTAAACACACCTGTACTCATTTATAACACTTTTTTTTTGCATTTGATTTCTTTCCCCTAGTATAGCCTCAGCAATATAAGCAGAGTCACTNAGGCTGATAGAATTTACAGCTATCTTCAGTGGTTAGTTAACCTTTGTTCTCTATGGTTGGGGGGGTGGTGGCAGGCAGGCAGGATACCTTTTGTCTTTCTAAATTATGTTCTGCTTTTAGACAAATGGAGGACAGAGAGCTTTTCTACATGTGTTTCTTTTTACTTGTCTTTAGTTCAACAGTGAAAATTTGGAGAAGCATATTCTGGTCTCTCACAATAGTTAATGAGCTTGCTGCAGGTTATTACAGGTCACCTCTTACATAATCTTGCTGGTGCTTTGAATTATCGTCACCAGCATATTGGATTTCCACTAATTATTTTCTCTTCCTTGTCTCTCCCTCATCACCTCAAAAAACAAAGATTTGGCTGTTATTTCAACACATACTTGCTAAATACCTAGTATGCACAAAGAAAGTTCTTAGAGCGGTGTATACCTAAGTGAACAAGACAGATACAGGATCACCATTCATGTGAAGGTTATATTCTAGTGATAGGAGATAGTCAAAACAGAGAAGGAAAACAGGGCAGAGACTCATGGGACAAGGCTACTATTTTAGGTTGGGTGATCAGGGGAGGCCTCTCTCAACAAGTGGTATTTGAGCAGAGACCTGAATGGGGTGAGTGAGGGAGTCCTCCAGGTAGCTGGGAAGAGTGTTCGGGCGGTGGGAATAATAGGTCCTAACAAAGGCAAGAGCTTGGAACATTAGAGGAACAGCAAAGGGGCCAAGTTTTCCTGGAAAATCATTCTATTAGTTTCCTGTGGCTGCTGTGAAAAATGAACAAAATATTGGGGGTTGAAAACAACAAAAATAATTATTCTCTCACACTTCTGGAAAATAAAAATCTTAAATCAAGGCATTGGCAAGACTATACTCTCTCTGAAGTCTCTAGGAATAAATCCTTGCTTACTTCTTCTAGCCTCTAGTGATTCGAGCATTCCTTAATGTGACTCTAATCTCTGCCCC
>NW_007732195.1:72361-77559 GCF_000696425.1 Galeopterus variegatus | reverse complement strand
TTTTTTTTTGCATTTGATTTCTTTCCCCTAGTATAGCCTCAGCAATATAAGCAGAGTCACTTACATACTTTATATGTGTAATTAGTGTATCCCAGTTGTACATTAAAGAAACAGAATCGATATTTTTTGAATTCGCATAAACTCTAGAATCTCATGGGAATGGGGCACAGCATTTGGGCTGTTATTAAGAACAAAATTTTATAAGTAATTATTGAGAAAAAATAAGCATCTTTTATTATCTTTCCAGGACTTTGATTCTATCTTAACTATAACTATTTGGCTCCAAATAGGTTCAAGATAGTCTTCATCTATATTTAAATTTACTTTTAGTTTTTGGATATTAAGGTTAACAAAATGTGTTTATATTCACCTGACTTTTGAATTTTAACAAACCTCTGTATTTCAGATACATTTTATTTTCTTTCTCCAAAACTAAGAGCTTGTATAATGACCATTCTTTATTCTTTAAGCCATAATTCATCACTTAGGTAATTTAGAGGTCAATCAACAATGTAAAAGCAATTTCATGTATTTCCCTTTCATCAATAATTGTCTAAAGTACACTTTGTACTATGGGACATTCTGTCCACTGAATGTCAGCATCACTCCCACCTGCTCAGGCACTCCCCTAACACCTGCTCCGGCTTGAGCTTGACTTCTTTTCTCTGGCATTAAGTGTTTTCATATTGTTCCCATTATTAAGCACAAACACAGGCAAAAAGAGTAATTGTAGACATACAATGTAAAGCTATTGTTAGGAGTGGAACAAATCCCAAACTTCTATCAGGAAGTTATTTAAGCCATAAATGATTTCTCATGGCACTGTTTACTCTGTCCCTTTGAAGAAAATGGTTCTTTTGACTTTGGACAACATATGAACTAAGAGAAAATAATATCACTCTGCATTGACTTGCTTAACTGAAATGCAGGCAAGCAAGAAAAGCCAAATCTTTGAAGTTTTCTTTTAACAATATAAAGAATGAATAAATCTTTATATAGTATGTGTGTGTATGTTTGGTGAATTTTGTAGGAAAAAAAATCTTTTTATGGTCCAAACAATGCATTGCATTTAGAAGACTGCTATGTAACGAAACATCTACTACTGAATGCAGGATGTATTTTACTTCGTTCTTAAACAGGGTCTTAAGAAAAGACAGCATGAAGAGTTTTTTAAAAATGATGTTCTCAGTATTTTTTAAGCTCTGTACTTAAATCATGCATGTTATTCTCCATCTAATACCATGATAAGCAGTATATCTGGTCTTTGTGATAGACAATATATTTTACAAAAAGAAAGACTTTTTAGGATGCATGAAAACATTCAGGAGTAGCAAATACTATATAGGATTCTTACTCATTCTCCCTTCATATCCAGGTGTGTTCTTGGGGAGTTGTTTCTAAAGGGTCATCTGGAATACACTCCAAAGAAATTTTGTAGACAATATGCATCTCTGTGTGATCCATTTTTTTGTCATAGACCCTCATTTTGATATACAGACCTTTAAAAGTTCTTTTGACTCTTTTATGAAAAAATAAAAGTACAGTTAACTAACTCCAGGAAGCTGTGTATGGTATACTGTATTCCATCTATAAACCATTTTTAGAACTACTTTATTTCAAAGTTGTGCACCAGTCTACTTCCATTAAGATCAGCAAGGACATGTTGGATAAAAGAGAGGAGGTTCCACAGAATATTGCTCAGCTCTGAGGCAATCTTTTAAGCTGGCTTCTGTGGAAATGGTTCTTGGCCTTCTGGTAAGCACTGGGGATAAACACCAGTGAGCTAAACAGACACTGGTTCTATCCTCATGGAGCTTATCAATTATACAAATAAGTCATTGCAAACAGTGATAAGTACTGTAAAGGATGTGGCATTTGAGTTGATGGTTGAAGGTTAAGTAAAAGTTAACTAAGTGAAAGAGGACAGTTTTCCAAACAGAGGAAAGTGTTCATATGCACAAAGCCACTCAGGATGTAGGGAACATAGTGCATTTGAAAGAACTGAAAGAAGGTAAGAGTGTTCGAATCTGCCCATTTTACACAGGGGACTTTGTGGAGCTGGTAGCTGTCTTGTCCTTCTGCTCTCAAACCAATGTACAGACCTAAGAATCTTTTACCATCAGAGTTTTTAAGGATTCTATCACTTTCCGGTGTTCATATGCACAAAGCCACTCAGGATGTAGGGAACATAGTGCATTTGAAAGAACTGAAAAAAAGGTAGGAGTGCTTGGACCTGCCCATTTTACACAGGGGACTTTGTGGAGCTGGTAACTGTCTTGTCCTTCTGCTCTCAAACCAATGTACAGACCTAAGAATCTTTTACCATCAGAGTTTTTAAGGATTCTATCACTTTCCGTTTTAGAAAATGTAAGTTGATAACAAACTACATTTACAGGAAATAAACCTTTCTTATGGCAGAGCTTAATTTGCTTTACAAGTCCAAAGGTGTTTCACTTATTTTCTTTTCCTAAAATATTCTTCTACCAAATATCATATGGATGCCTCCTCTCTTCATTTGGATTTCAGGTCAGAAGTCATCCAATGACAAAATATTAAGATTTTCTCACTATCCCATTATCCTGTTTTTGTTTTTTTTTTTTTTCACAGTAGATGGTATTTGAGAATATCTTATTTGTTTATTTGTCTACTTGTGTATTGTCTAATTATACCCACTATGAGATAAGCTCCCCAAAGTCAGGGCATTCAGTGACTAAAGAAGTATCTGATCTGCAATAGACATTCAGTAAATATTTGTAAAAAATAAATGAGTTCCTCCCACCACTTTCTTTCTTCTTTACTCAGGTGTCATGTCTCCTGACATCTGCCTACTTTTACTCTTTGCAAATATTCAGTGAGACTTCAGGCCAACTTCATACACAATATTTCTCAATAAAAATCAAAACAAGTAAATTGACAATTTTCCCTTCTATTATACTTTTTCTCCCATTCCAGGTTTGTCTTGCTTCTAACTGCTGAGCTTTCAAGTTTGGTATTATGGGTTAGAAAGGCTTGTAACTCATGCTAAAAGACAGAATTAATTTTCAGTGACCAGGCAGTAATCCATCAAGCCAACTAGAAAATTAGATACAAAATATTAGCTGGGAACCAGCAAAGTCACAAAGTATAATCCAGCAAAGTTGCAAAGAATAAAAACTAGGGAAGTCAGATAGACTGAAGACAAAGACTAGGTCTAATCTAAGGCCATCATAAGCCCCATAGAAAGTTGTTTCACAGAAATCCAGCTGCTAAGTCTTTAAACCTTTGCTTGTTTTACTCTGTAGGTACAATATTTCCTTCCACACCAGATGAAGCCCTTATTCACTTAGGTTGGTATCAATGTTATCCTTCCAGCAGTTGTCACGGTCTCTAAAGTGGGAGGGTGTCTTTCCTGAAATTCATCCTCAGGGATCCATTTGAGGCCATTCTCTGAGGCAAGTGAATCAGTACTTCAGAAGACCCTCAGACATAGGTCTGAGTATTTAAATGAGAATTTTAAGGTGAATTTAAATTGTATAGAATATTTCATTGTGGAATAAAATAGACTGTTTTGCTTCCAACAGGGTTACGCAGTTTCCAGTAACCAAACAATTTAAATTCACCAAAATAAGTTTAAAGAGGAGGTCAACTAGCCCCTTGATTTTAGATGCTACTAGATCATATTCTCTTTCCAGTGTTAAAATTTCCATTCTTTTAGACATGAGGACTTTGTGCTCTACAATTGCTCTTCGATAAGAAGTATACTTTCATTGAGGAAAGAGCAAATGTTAAAGTGTCAATAAAGAATATTGGCCAGACTGTAGAAAAATTGTAAATGCAATCTGGTATGATTACAGCAAGCATCAATACTTGTGATTGTAGAATCACTTCTGAATTGTGATAAAATCCTCCCCGCTTATATTATTATCATCTAGACTAGTATCTGTACTCTAGTTGGTAAAGTAACTTTCTGTAGAGATAAGGACTAAGAATTCTGAAGTCACTGTAGATGTATACTGAAACTGAATAATTAAGTAAATAAGCAGTAGACAATGGGAGTCATGGTTCCCATTGTTAGGGTGGAAGGGACAAAGCAGAATGGTGTGTGTGATAATGAATTAAAGATGGAGACATTAATATAAACTCATTTTGAGCTTACTATAGATTCAAAAGAATTTATATGGAAATAATTATAGATATACGTACATACACAAGTTAGTATACACACCCATATTTTTTTGCTCTGACAGCTGAGAGGGTCTAGATACAATGATACTTCAGTAGCAATGGAGACACCTAGCTCCTAAATCTTGGTTTCTAATATTATTGTCTGATAAAGTAAGCTAGGGCCCCTTGGAGAAATGGCTGATTATAGTGCTGGAGCAAGGAATATACAAGATGAACCTTGAGTAACACATAGTGACTAAAAGTAAGAAAGTACTCAAAAAGCTACAGAGATGGGGTATGTCAAAGGGACCACTGAAAGAGCTTTCGATTGCTGAAAATGAAACATTTGAACAAAAATAAAATAGTAATGGATTATAACCTAGAGTATAAAGTGAGTAAAAATATCTACAAGTCCATACTTCTGTAAAAAAAAAAAAAAATTGAATGAATGAATGAACAAGAACAATAGACAAATATCTTGTGTAGAATTCCAACAACCTAGAGTATAAAGTGAGTAAAAATATCTACAAGTCCATACTTCTGTAAAAAAAAAAAAATTGAATGAATGAATGAACAAGAACAATAGACAAATATCTTGTGTAGAATTCCAACTAATTTTTATAAATACTTTGCCCTCAAAAAGGTGGAACATAACTACTCACCCCTTAAGTGTGGGCTGTACATAGTGACTTCTTTCCAAAGAGTATAGTTAAGAAAGGAGGGAAAGAAACAGCGCAGAAACCTGATAAACATCACCTTAAGCTACGTGGTCAAGGTTAACATCAATAGTGATGTCATGATGATAGTATGTACCCTTAATATGACGTGATGAGAATGGCACTTTACCTCTGCAGTTGTCCACACAATAACACACAACCCCACTCTAATCATGGAAAACATTAGACAAATTCCAGTTGAGGGGCATTCCTCAAAATACCTGTTGAGTACCCTTCAAAACTTTCAAAGTCATTAAAATCAAGAACAGTGTTGGAAACTATCACAGTCAAAAGGAGTGTAAGGGAGATGTGATGACTACATGTAGTGTCGTATCTTGG
>NW_007732195.1:69822-71595 GCF_000696425.1 Galeopterus variegatus | reverse complement strand
TTAATATGACGTGATGAGAATGGCACTTTACCTCTGCAGTTGTCCACACAATAACACACAACCCCACTCTAATCATGGAAAACATTAGACAAATTCCAGTTGAGGGGCATTCCTCAAAATACCTGTTGAGTACCCTTCAAAACTTTCAAAGTCATTAAAATCAAGAACAGTGTTGGAAACTATCACAGTCAAAAGGAGTGTAAGGGAGATGTGATGACTACATGTAGTGTCGTATCTTGGATAGGATCCTGAACAGTGAAAAGATGTAAGGTAAAAACTAAGGAAATCTGATTAAAACACAGACTTTAATTAATGGTAATATACTGCTATGGTTTCATTAGTTGTGACAAACATACCATAGCAATATAAGATGTCAATAATAGGGCAAACTGGGTGTGAGATATAAAGGATATCTCTGTACATCTTTGTAACTTTTCTGTAGTTTTAAAACTATTCTTAAACAAAAAAGTTTACTAATAAATAAACTGTGATCAACTATGCCTCTTAAAAAACTGTTAAGAAACACAGAATAAAATGTTAGAAGTATTGAAAAATAGTACTTTCAATCTATTAAATGTCCAGGAATTACTGAAAACAGATATGATATTTTAAAACAAAATAAAACAAAAACCCTGCTATACATAACAAAATTCTCTCAATTATTTTCTAGGCAATAGCTTGTACTAGAAAACTCCAAACAGAATCACAAGAGTTTTTTTCAGGATTACTAAATAATGATATCTCCACATCTCTAGCCATGTGTGTTCATAATAATTTCTTTGTTCCTACCTGTGAGAGTAATATTTAAATGCAAATGTCATGGTTTTCTGATTAAAACATACACAGTTTAAGCTCTTCAGTTACCAAATAAGTGCATTTCATCTTCTGGGTAAGTGCTAAATAAGTTGCATCAAATTAGCTTCAGACATTCAAAATGGTGACTCCGGGGATCACTTAGTAAAGACTCCTATAATAAAATTCAAAGGAGTATTTTCCCACTATGAGTAAATGGAAAATGCTTGTTGCCCCCTTTACTAAAGGAATATAAACAATAATACAGAAGTTGATATGCAATAAATTCATTTTTCATCCGGTTTTCTGCCTGTGTTTACAGGATTGAAGAGGTCAAATTACTTGTCACATCACAATGATCCAGTAAAAGTTCATTTAATGAAGGGTGAAGCCCTCTCAAACATTTCTGAGCAAGTGCAAAACAGCAGTGAGAAGGCTGAGAAACTCTCCTTTTCATTTAATGATACGCTTTATGTCCCTAGAATAAAGCATGTCTATTGGAAATGTTCCCTGTGAGTCTATTCTATTCACTACTTTCTAAAAGAAAATTTTCATTGTAGTATTCATTTAAATATTTTAAATAGGTATTCAGTGAACTGCAACTAACTTTTGAGTTGGGAAGTCACCTACAAGAAAGGTTCTATGTTCTTTGTAGTGAAATACAATTACCTAAACAAATATTTGCCAATGATCTTCTAACAGAAGGTCCTTTGCTAGACAGGAACTCTGAATTTTCATGAACTAAGAAACCATCAGAGCACATAACATTAATTACTGCTGTTGTTATTTGGGGTAGTTGACACATCAGTATGATAGGAAAACATTCTATAGGCTTTCTTCTTTCCTTAAAGTTATAGGGGTCCATACTTTTTTGGTTCTTTGGTCCTTTCTAATGAAGCTCTGGATTCTTTCTCAAAATAATGTTAAAAAAGCAAAGAAAATCAATTACATCCATATAGTCATCTGACAAAGCTCTGGACT
>NW_007732195.1:62966-68523 GCF_000696425.1 Galeopterus variegatus | reverse complement strand
GTAGTAATGTATATACTATTTTGTTTAAATATTAAATAATAATAAGTAGCAACAGACATACTAGCTATTATAATTTTGAAGTCAAAATGAACATAAATATTATTTAAATATATCTACAAAATCAATAATTTGATATGAAAGTATGTGAGGTTTTTAATGGTAACAAAATAGCAGATACTTCAAATATGATATTGTTTTGTTTTTGCTTATATTCAAAATTGAGGAAAATGATAGATTTCAATTACACTGTCCTTCTTTTGTTTCCTATGAAACAAAAGCTCCTGACTGTGAAAATTTGCACTCATCGTTTGTCCTGCCTAAATTGGTCTTTCTCGAAAATCAGCAGGACAGACTCCTACTTGCCCTTCACATTCTAGCTTCAATTTGTCTACTGTGGAAAGGCTTTCCTTGACCTCCGAAACCGAAGCAGCAAATGTTATTCTTAAACAAAAAAAGTTTATTAGTAAGTATGCATGACCCTCCTTAAATCCTCTGCCTGTACTTACTCGCCTTATTCCTCAGTAGGTTTTCTCCTTCCCTTTCACTTATCAATCTATCTATGTACCTATGTATCTGTCTGTCCATCCACCATCATCTATTTATTGATATCTGTCTTTTCATGTATTTATTAATGAATTAACAAACTACTCAAAACAGTAACCACATATAAAATTTAAAAATACAAAGAAATAACACCAAAATGTTAATTGTTTTTGTTTGGTAGAAATATAGACAGTTTTGTCTTCTACTTGTTCCTTTTTAAAATCATTTAAATTTTCTGAGTCTACATTATTTCATAACATGAAAATATATTCAAGTCAGGGGCTTGATATTTATGGGTCACATCCTTTTCCTGCTCAATTATTACTGTCATCCTGTTCTGAGATGTTATGGCCTGAGAAAAATAATACAAGTCTTTATTTTACATGCTAGTTTGCACATGAGATTGTTTGGATGGAACACCTGAGGAAGAATGCCAGCTGAAGAGTGGCTCTGGTGTGGCCGAAATAATACAAGTCTTTATTTTACATGCTAATTTGCACGAGATTGTTTGGATGGAACACCTGAGGAAGAATGCCAGCTGAAGAGTGGCTCTGGTGTGGCCAAAACATGACCTTAAAGCAGATACTTCACCAAGAAGATGCAACTAAAAAGTGTGCCCAAGAGAATTTTGGTCAAACATGATTCATGCTTTTATAATTTCAAATTTCCTAATCCCTTTTTCTCACCTCTGCCTCCCTTATTTTTTAAAACTTCAGTTCCTAGAATTGTAGACATCTTTTTCTATTCTTTCGTCTATGTTTTAGGTGACAGAATTAAAACTCATCTGAGGTGAAACCAGGAATGCTGAAAACCTGGCCTGTCTGGTCATTTCTGTGTCTTTTCTTCTCCCAGGCACAGCTCTATTCATGACAACCAGAGCCCATGAACACTGAGACTTTTTTTTTAAAAGAATATCTGGTATTTTAGGTGAGCTCATCCTGATCATTTCTAAGTGGAAAATGGAAAGACATGAAATTTAAATCAATCCATTTTCTCATTTGGCACTAATCTATGATGGAGAACTATTGTGTCTATAACTGAAATGACATATTATTATGGATTTTATTTCTGTCTATAGAACTGTTCTCAATCATTGACAAATAAAAGGTATCACATGGGGTGAAAAGTTTGCATACAAAACCTAAAAAGCTACAGTTTGGGTGTTTTGGAGAATGTATCACAAAATATCTTCCACTAGAAGTAACCAGAGATCAGTAGTTCCCAGTACAGGTTCTACCTCTAAGTCACAGAAGAAAATTTTTAAAAGACAGAATATTGGATTATATCAGGCCTACTAAATAACAAATACTCAAAAGAAAGTACCCTACAATATCTGAGTTTTAAAATCTCCACAAATGGGCCAGCCCGGTGGCGCACTCCGTAGAGTGCGGCGCTTGGGAGCGCAGTGGCGCTCCCGCTGTGGGTTCGGATCCCATATAGAGAACGGTCCGCTCACTGGTTGAGCACAGTGCGGGCACAACACCGAGGGTTGTGATCCCATTACCAGTCACAAAAAAAGACAAAAAGGAAAAAAAAAAATCTCCACAAATGATTCTAATACTATCCATCCATAGCCTGGTACTTGGTAACCTGTGGGTTCGGATCCCATATAGAGAACGGTCCGCTCACTGGTTGAGCGCAGTGCGGGCACAACACCGAGGGTTGTGATCCCATTACCAGTCACAAAAAAAGACAAAAAGGAAAAAAAAAATCTCCACAAATGATTCTAATACTATCCATCCATAGCCTGGTACTTGGTAACCACTAAGGTATGCCATTCTTAAAAATCAATAAATTTGTTCATTCATTCATTTATAGAATATTTATTTAGGAGCAAATATATGCAAGGCACTGGAAATTCGATGAGGGAAAGACAGACAATCTCCCTGCTCTTGTGTACACTGCACATCTTACTACACTCTGTTCCAGAGTATTCTCTGCTGTGCAGAACCCAACTCAGCACAGCCTGGAACTCAAACCCTCAAACAATGGGGAATGGCAGCTCATGGGTAAATGCACCACCCCTTGTTATTTGGGAGGAAGATTCTGAGAGGCATTTTATCCCCTTCTCAGGTGGTCCTAGCAGAATCAAGGCCCGATTGCCTGCTACTGTAATTCTCTACAACACATCCTTACCTTGCTTTTTCTCCTTTGCCATCTCACTCCTCTGCTTCATCACTGCAGCTTCCTGGGATCACCTCCCAAATAAACTGAACCCAAATATTTATCTTAAGTGCTGCTTTAAGAAGAACCTAAACCAAGACAAAACTAAAATGTAAACCTCCCTTCTTTCATTCAGGTCCTTCAGGAAGAAGACACAAAGACGTGATTTGATGTGTAAAAATATTCCTTGGGGGAAACACCTGTGATATAGAACAGGCTGTGGGAGTCAACACCCTATGATGCAAGTCTAACCCCTGTGGGGAAAGAAGATTGGGTCAGAAAAGTCTTAAACTGAGGTACAGTTCTACGAAAGTTTCAACAAAACCAAAAGGAAGTCCTTGAGCCAAGGTTGCCTGTCAAAGGAGCCTTGGTCTTCCAGGAATGGGGCTGTCTTACTGTCTCTTCCTGCCAGTCACTGACTGGGAGCAGTCAGTGGGAAGTGTAGCCTTGATGCAAATGCAATGATTAATTTCAAACAAAGAGTCAGGGCCCTTAGTCATTTACACTTCCTGCAGCTGGAGATCTGAGAGGACCATTTCCATATGCTACACAGATCTCCTGACAAGATTGGAGAGAGGCATGTCCATGGACTGGTGGGCCTCTCTTCCCGAGGGAACACCGAGGAGAAAGGTTAATGGGAGGAACTACAGTCCTGGTCACTAATCCTCATCCTCTTCCTCCTGCACCTCCGGTCTCAGTTCCTATCACACTCAACTATCACCTCAGCAAACCTTCTTTCCGGAGGCAACTAAACCTTTGGTAATCACATTTTCTCAGGCCGGGTTTGCTACATGAGTCTAATCACAGTTAAAATGGGGTAAGGGAGTGCCTACAGGCATCCTAGTGGATCACTTAGTTCCCACACATACTTCTCCCCCACCCCCACCCACCCCACCCTGTGAAGCAGCCCTACCCAATCAGGGACAATTACTACTGTGTTTATGGCTAGTCCTCATCTCACCTGCTATTTCCCCAAAATAGGGGACCAGAGTGCCCTCACAGCAGCTATAGTTTGTTCTTTAATGTGTCCTCTAGCATGGCATGGCCTTTTGGTCATGTACAAACTGTGCCAGGCTAAAGAGAATACAGAAGAGGGCAAAGTTGTCTTCCACCTTTCATGGATGACATGCTGTGTTAGTTTCCTAGGACTGCCATAACAAGGTACCATAAACTAGGTGGCTTATATAACAGAAATGTATTGTTTCACAGTTCTCGAGGCTAGATATCTGAAATCAAAGTGTTAGCAGTGTTGTTTTCTTCTAGGGCTGTGAAGGAGAACCTGTTCCATGCCTCTCTCCTAGCTTCTGGTAGCCCCAGGCATTCCTTGACTTTGAGATGGCATTCTCTGTGTCTTCACATTGTCTTTCCTCTATGCTTGTTTGTGTCTGAGTACAAATCTACCCTTTTTATAAGACACCAGTCATATTGGATTAAGGCTCACCCTAATGACTTCATTTTAACTAATTGCATCTACAGCAAGCCTATTTCCAAATAAGGTCACATTCTGAGGTACTGGGGGTCAGGATCTCAACATATAAATTTTGGAGAGATAAAATCCAACTTATAACATATGGAGAATCAGAGGTACCTGTGGATGAAGTTTGTATGTCCCCTCTAGTTCTCCTTGGGATACATACTGGCTGTACCTTTTCTTTTTCATGGGACCTATCCAAATTTATGACCAAAGTAACCTGACTTAATGGGCAGTTCTTGACATGTGGTCATGTGATGCTCCATCAAGTATTTTACCTCAATTAATAGTACCAGGGCCTATTAATATACAAGGAACTGTTTCTTGATGGTGTCTGCTCTTACAATGATACCACAGGTGGCACAACAGCTGCAATCAGGGCTTATATTTAGTTAAGCCTACAGAAGTCTATAGTCTACAGTCATTCTCCTGGATCCATCTGGTTTCTGCAGGGGCAGGCAGGCAAATTAAATCAAGATGGTAGGGCCTACTACCCCTGTATCTTTTAGGTCTTTAATGGTTGCATTAATATTCATTTTCCCCTCTCCCTCTCCCCCCTTCCACACCTCCAGGATGTGATGATTTTTGCATTTACTATCTTGGCTACAGAGCAATTTCAGAGTCTTCAACTTCCCCAATATGATAGCTTTTACCTCACAGGCCATGGACCTAATGTGGGGGTTACGTAAACTGCCAAGTTTGTTAATTCCAATCATATTCTTGAAAATTGGGAATATGACCAATGGGTATGGCTGCAGCCCCAGCAGGCCATGTGTGAGCCAGGCTTAGGCAGAACTGCATCTGTCGCCTGGCTCCCCTCAGCCCCTACTCTAACAGGGTGGCGCTGATGGTGCTTTTGTTTTCCAGCTGTCAGTGTCAACTCAGACACTGCATCCAACTGTCCTTTGAATATCTGAGTCGAATCACCCAAGTAAAAAGCCATAGGTTCTTTGGGGAAGAACTGGGAGAATCATCATAGTGATTCGTTGCCATGGTGCTTATTCATGGTGCTCCCTCCTAGGGGTTCTGGGTTTGAAAATGGGCTAGGATCTGTGAATCTGAGATCTAAGCAAGAGATTGTGCCTTTTTATTGGGGCTTTTATCCTCAGCCCCCTCTTTCTCCATTCTTGTATCCTTTTGGTTGTTCAATAGCTCCTTAAAAAAAACTGCTGCCTGTCTATTTTTCTGTAATGATACCATGTTTCATTAACCAAGTCGTCAACTCCATGTAGGTCAAGCAAAGCCCACTGGATGTTCCTTCAACCTTTTGACCATTACAGTAACTGTTTAGCAGTTATGCAAAACCTCTTGGCCTCTGCTACTTTGGGATCTCATCAGTTTTATGGATATTAATGAGCCCATGTCTGTAACTACTTCTAC
>NW_007732195.1:61468-62862 GCF_000696425.1 Galeopterus variegatus | reverse complement strand
TTTGGTTGTTCAATAGCTCCTTAAAAAAAACTGCTGCCTGTCTATTTTTCTGTAATGATACAATGTTTCATTAACCAAATCATCAACTCCATGTAGGTCAAGCAAAGCCCACTGGATATTCCTTCAACCTTTTGACCATTACAGTAACTGTTCAGCAGTTATGCAAAACCTCTTGGCCTCTGTTACTTTGGGATCTCATCAGTTTTATGGATATTAATGAGCCCATGTCTGTAACTACTTCTACCATCAGGGCTGACCTGAAGAGAAAAGCCACCACTGAACTTCTTACTAGTGCCAGTGACCATCTAACAGCTCATTCCTGATAAATTTGTTGAATAGTGTATTCTCTGAGCCCTTCATGGAACACAATCCTCTGTGGGATTTTCTGAACTATGAAAATAATATTATCCATTCCAGCATGCCCACTCCCCTCAGTCTCTTTCTTCCTTCCTCTATCATGTTCCAAGGTATCTCAGATATTCTACTTTTCTCAGCATTGGCCATCACTTTCTTCAGTCCTCTATCAGCTACCTTAGCAGTGAGTTTGCCACATTCTCCAAGGCCTTTGCAGAATTTTAAATACTTTATCCTCAGAAGGTACTCCCAGGACAATGAATTGTCTACTGTTGTCTTATATTTTCTACCCCTTGGATAAAGTATCCCTCAAACACCTACCCATTGTTTTTTAGGCCACCTTAAATGTGGTACTATGGTCTAAGATGACTCAATTATGTAACCACATATCTAAAATATTAGAATGCAAAATAAGCTCCCAATAGCCTCATTCCAAGGACTCTGTGATGATCATCATAAAGAGAAAGAAGCTGATATTTGTAATTTGTAGGAACTTTCCAAAACATGACAAGGTGGCACTGTTGGAGTGGTGGTTCTTAGCTTCAAGTCTTTTGTACCCAGCTCTCATTATGATGGCACATGCTGCATTTTAGTAGCTTCTGTTAACTCTCCTTATGAGTTAGGTGTTTTCACTTGCCTCTAAGGCTGCAAATCATAAGCTGTTTGTTTCAGCTTATGACAAGCTGAACTTTCCTATGCAAAAGGGCCTTCCAGTTGAGTGTCTTTAAAAATTAGATTAAGAACTTAAACAATGCAGTTCTGCCAGGGAGAAGACTGCATGAAAAAATGACATAGCCTAAGTGAGGAGAAGGTCAAGGAAAAAAGCATGTGCCTCTCTGCAGTACAAGAACAGGGCATAAATATAAATGGGATTCAACTACGTATTAGCATGTTATACTTCTCACTGTGTAATGGAGATGAAAAAGGGATTACTCAAAGCACCATGAATGCGATGAGAAGCCCAAAGTGTCTATACCCGAGAGAAAACTGGGTACAGCCCTGATTCAAAGTTAGCTTCTGTTTTTTATTGTAAAGACAAG
>NW_007732195.1:58832-60034 GCF_000696425.1 Galeopterus variegatus | reverse complement strand
AAAGGCCTAACCTTTCAAATACCATAATCAGATTTCCCACCCTCTTAGACTGTTACAATGAGGGTCAAACTTCAATGAGTTTTGTGGGGACATTCAATCCACAGAAGACTGTTTCCACAGTAACTGTGGAGGGCATATGATCATGTTGGCTTCACTAAGCATCCCCAACAGCTCTACACTCAAGAGATTAATAACCATTCATTCAGCATATATATGAAGGCCTACTATACTCACTACACTTAAGAGTATCTGGTGATATTCACATGGTTTTGAATCTTGGATCCACTATTTTCTACGTGTGCGACTTAACTTCTTTGTAATTCTGCTCCTTCACCTATAAAAAATAATTATTCCTTCTGGAATTATTGTGAAGATTAAATGGCCTAATGTATGTAAAGTCTTTAAAATTCTACCTGGTGCATGATAAACTCTCAATAAACTCAGTAATTAATATCATTATGATTGTTTCTTTGGTACTAAGTTTAGATTAAGATGAGGTTCATATCAGTAGGGGACATATAATCCATCAAAACTAATGACAAACCAATAGTGCCATAAGAGCTATGGCTCAGTAGTGCTTCTTTCTTAGCCAGGGATAATGAGATGGTTTGAAGGATTTGCTTCATGAGCAAGAAGAGCTGGAAAGAAGGAAAGTAAATGAAAGATAAAATTTTGTGAAATAAAAGAAGTTAAAATTTTCTCTTTTTGTGTAAGGAAAAAAATGTTGTTAGGGACTGTCCACTTTGCACACACATTACTATACACAAGATTTTTTTGTTTTGTTTTGTTTTGTTTTAAATAAGCATTCTGAAATGTTTTTCCTTATACTTTATTAATTATCCAAGTGTGGGGAGAAATTATTTTCTAAATGGTACTAAGTGAAATTGAGGAACTGAGAAATGGCTATTGAGAAACCTGTACTCACACTAAGTGAGCCAAAAAAGGTAAGGAGCATCTCACTCAGTCTGGGCATGGCCTGTGGCTTTCAATGGCACTTTGCAAAAAGAAGCATAACACATTTAGCTGTGCTGGGCTCCCTGCCAGGCTGCACAGAGCATTTGCACATTAATGTGTGGGCATAAATCAAGAAGCTCTACCCTAGAACTAAAAGGTAATGTGATGCAACCAGGTCCTTGGGATCCTGGAAATTGATCTTCAGCCCCAGGTGTCCTTGTGGTCCATATTATGCACTGCAAGCCTGA